>NC_068323.1:25466645-25601645 GCF_025860055.1 Xyrauchen texanus | reverse complement strand
GAGTAGACTGATTGATATAAAAGGAGGGAAGAAGTGCTTCCAATCATTGGCTTCTTGTTCGCAATGGTTTCCTCTAAAGGAAGACGTGCAGCCATCATGGCTTTGCATCAAAATGGCCTTATATGCAAGGAAATTGCTGCAAAGAATATTGCACCTGAAAGAACCATTCACCTGATCATCAACAACTTCAAGGAGAGAGGTTCAACTGCAGTGAAGAAGGCTTCAGGACATCCAAGATTGTCCAGCAAGCCCCAGGACCACCTCCTCCTGAGGAGTCAGCTATGGAATCGTGTCACCACTAGTGCAGAGCTTGATCAATACTGGCAGCAGGTTGGTGTGAGTGCATCTGCATGCACAGTGAGGCGAAGACTTTTGGACAATGGCCTGGTGTCAAGAAGGGCAGAAAAGAAGCCACTTCTCTCCAAGAAAACATCAAGGACATACTGAAATTCTGCAGGAAGTACAAGGACAGTACAGCAGAAGACTGGTGCAAAGTTATTTTCTCTGATGAAGCCCCCTTCTGACTGTTTGGGACATCTGGAAAATGAAAAGATCTGTGGTCAGGCAACTCTCTGGATCTTAATCCCATAGAGAACCTGTGGTCAATCCTCAAAAGATGAGAGGACAAGCAGAAGTCCACAAATTGTGATAAAATCTGAGCACTAATTAGGCAAGAATGGATCACCGTCAGTCAGGACTTGGCCCAGAAGCTGATATCCAGCATGCCAGAGCGAATTGCAGAGGTTATGAAGAACAAGGGTCAACACTGTAAATATTGACTCTTTGCATATATTGAGTGTTTTAGCCAATAAAAGCCTTTAAAATGTATGAAATACTTACCATTGTTTTCCAGTATACCATAGAAACAAGTGAAAAAATTATCTACAAATACTGAAGCAGCAAACTTTGCAAAACACAAGATGTATGTCACTACCAATACTTTTGGCCACGGCTGAAAAAAAAAAAAAATATATATATATATATATATATATATATATATATATATATACACAGTAAAACTATCTTGTTTTAAAGCTATGGATCTACCTACTCTTTACTCCACTCTACATTTCTCCACTGCTTTGCCAACAAGGGTGTAACTGCTGTTTAGATAAAAAGAAAAGGTTTATGATTCAGACAGCAAGCATTTATTGATCATCTTTGTGAGATCTTTTGTATTTGTACCATTTTGGAATAGGCACCCAAGGGGGTTTCACTTACCAGTACTTGCCACATTTGTTGTTAAACAAACTTACAAAATGTCCATCTATAGTGTGTAAAAAAGTGTATTACCTCCGAGAGAGAACAGAGGTACAGTCACTTTTTTAGGTTTGCTTTCTAGAGTGGTGGAAGATGCAGCTGGAACTGGAAGTCCACAATTGTACTCCATTCTTGATCAGGGAAGGGAACGCTTGCTGGTGTGCCAAGAATCAAAGTTTGTTTGTGAGATAAAATGAAGCTTTTCCAATATGATAATGTCGTGAAAAACAGTATAATCATACAGTGTCTAGTGGACACAGTTAATATATACAAACATTTTCACAAATGACTCTTCATGAATAGACAATAAAACAGTGTTCAGTTATGCAAAGGATTCATTGTGGAATACTTAATAAAGAGCATATGGCCGTTCTAGGGACAAGAATATCAGAATCGGGCCAGTATGCAACCACCTTTGTTTGTATAGCAAATACAAATCTGCATTTTACTCATCTGGGGCGATCTTAATGCACTTTTAGCACTGTGGACTTCTAGAAAGTCGATAAACTAAAAAGACTGATAATATTTTTTTCACAATCTCATTAGTTTCTTTTTAATGACTAATCTCATTAGTTTCATTGTTTGTCTGCTAACAATGTTCAACAGTGTATGTACATGCATCACAGGAGATTTATGTCATTTCAGTATTTGAATTTTCCCAGCACAGTGTGATTTCCAGCACATCTCAATTCAGAAAATTGTGTTTAATAGAATTCTGTGGTGGAAATGATACTGATGGAAATGACATTTTTAACATCTTTGTCTTGATAAGGCTAATTTCATTGTTAACATTTTACGTATCCTAAATACATACAATTAAATCATATATATTTTCACGCTTTTGACAAATTCAGCCAAAATTACAGCTTGATTGGAAATGACACCTAATAAAAATATTCACAAGTGATATTTCTCTTGATAGTTTTTTTTTTTTGTCTCATATTTCATGTCAAGCATGCTCTTCACTGACTCTTTTGTCCACTTGGTTAACAAGTACACAAACTATTGAAAAACTTAGAGCAAAAATTGTTTGGTGTGGTGGAAATGATGCCATTCATTTAAACAGTCATTTAAAAATAAATCAATCAATCAATAAAAAAACAAATAAAAATCATTTTCAGACAATAAATACTGAAATGTTCATGATTGTTTTGCTCACTCTTTGTTTAGATGACATTGTTTTAAACATGAAATAATTTTTCTTTTTAAATATTTAATTAAACATTTTCCTAGTTTAATATTGAAAGTCTGGGACAATGCTAAAACTCAAATCAACACATTTGAAAAGTGCCAAAAATAAATTAAGGTCTAGTAAAAAGTTTTAGAGTAATTTATTATGTACTGACCCTGAGCCCCTGGGACTGAGAACTTTTTGAAATATATTAACGCTCCCTCAAAATACATTTTGTGTTCCCTCGCAATACATTTACCATGGTTTTACTGTAGTATCCTTTGTTTAACCATGTATTCATTCTGAAACATTGTTATAATACAGGAAAATGATAACTATGGTAATAAAAATCATAATTTTGTGGTTACTATGGTTTTACTACAAATGCTATGGTTAAAATCTGGTATTTGGAATAGAAACAAAACCTCAAGATTTAATCTATGATAAACCATGGATACTATATGGAAACAGTATACTGTATTAACACCATGGTTACTAGTCTATAGTTTTGCAATCAATGAGTAAATGGTTTACAATAGTAAGACTGTAGTAACCATAATTCTTCTAACCATTTATTTTTGCACGGAAACCATGGTTTTACGATAGTACACTGTATCCATGTAGTAACCATGGTTTTACAATAGATTAGCCACCCCTTGTGCGTCAATACAAAAAAAGTTACTGAGAGGTCCTTCGAGGACAAAAATGTCCAGGTCAAAATACTGCCATAATATTATATATTAATATTATTTTACACTTTCAATTAGTAAATTTTTTAACCAACATCAGTCCTGATCATAACTACCAAATATTCATTCATATTTCAGGATTTTAAACCTTTAAATGCCAATTTGTTTACATATGCCATTGTTCTAGAATTTGCACACACACACACACACACACACACACACACACACACAATTTTAGCTGCATAATTTACTCATTTGGCCTGCACTGCTCTATAATACAGCAAACAGAAATAGGAAAAAATTATGTAATTGCTCCATAGGCTAAACATAAGAAAATGGCACCATCTGGTGGAAAATATTTAAAAAAATTACATAAAAAAAAAATATTACAAAGTTCCCACAAGTGTTAATCTTGTGGTAACAACAAAGTGTTTACTCCAATAACCATGGGTAAACTATGATATTTGTAGTAAAACCACAAATGTAACATTTGTATTACCATTGTTTTCGTTTTCCTGTATTGTTACTGTGGTTTAACAAAGGAAATCATGGTTCAAATATGGTAACTGTACTAGTAAAACCATGGTAAATGTATTGCAAAGGAATGCAAAACTATTTCAGAAAGAAATTTCCGACCAGTTCTCTAATGGGCCCTGTAATAATGTGACTTTCATAACAAAAATATATATTTTTAATCTTTTAGCTATAATAAAAAATCAACCCCCTGCACGAAGTTGAAGAAAATCCCAGTACTGTAATTTTGACAGTCACTGTGGTTGTCTTGTAAGATATTTAAAGGGCAATCATATATTTTTGTTAAAAGTTTGCTATATGGTATAAAAGTGAATAAAAACTGCACGGGGTGAACACAACACAACTTCAGTTTCTGACGTTCATCGCACAAGATTCATTAACGCAAGAAAGAAAATCTCAAAAAAATCAACAAAAACTAATAAACTATAAATTACTTACTGCGATCAAGTGAAAAACAGCAGATCGAGCCAGTGAAACGTTCCTTTCATTATTGAGAAAACGAAAGTAAAGATGACAGAGACGGATCTGACCAGCAGAGAGCAGTCCTCATCATTCACTGCAGCGCCATCTTTGTTATGGGAATGACAATGAGGCTGTGAGGGATAAACTTAGTCTCTTCAGTACTGCAGTTTAAAGTGTTTTTTTGGATCGTCCCGCGAACAAAACATTTATACAACATCTGTCCAAGAACATTCAGTGTACAAAGAACTTTCAGAAAACACGAGTTGTTGAAAATCATATGAGATCTAGGAGCTTTATACCGTTCGTGTCATTGAAGAGACTGTAAGTCCCTCACAGCCTCATTGTCGTTCAGAATCAGAATGAGCTTTATTGCCAAGTGTGCTCACGTACACAAGTGATATGATTTGTGATAGGAAAAACAAGCAAGTGAACACAGAACATTAAAATGAGACACAGAATATAAAACAAGGTAAGAGTACATGAAATAATCCCATTAAAAATCAATGATGGTGCTACACGTGAATGAGGTCTATTCAGTTTCTCAAGCAAACTAAGAAAACTGAGCCATAAATCAGGCTATATACACAGTACTGTGCAAAATTCTTATATTTATCACACAAAAAACATGCCTTACATCTGTTATTTTGGGTATTCTGCTTTTAATGTATCAGTATGTAATATCAATTGTCAAGACAGACACAATTGAGACAGTCTAAATAAGAACTGTGGTGAATTCTCCAAGAAGCTTGAACATCCGATCTGCCAACCACCAAGAAAAACTGTGTCCAGGTGTCCTTATGACAATCAGTGCTGTTTTGAAGGCAAAGACTGTCACACCAAATATTGATTAGCTTCACTATGCAACATTTTTTTATAAGTGCCTACAATTTTTGCACAGTACTATACAAATCTGGAGACTGAAAGTGCTTCAATTAATAGTACCATGATATAACCATGATATATATGTCCAAAAACCATGACACCACAGTGGTACTTTGGTTTTGTTTGCAGATTAAACTATTCATAAAGGGTGCACAATGATGACTCTAAGATTTAATAGATTACGGTTTCATTTTCTGTTAAAACCTGATTTTCTGTAAAGCTGCTTTGAGGCGATGTGTTTTGTGAAAAGTGCTATATAAATAAAAATTACGACTTGACTATTAAGAATTGTCCGTGTCATTTATCTGAGTGAAAAGCTTATTCAGACACATTTTGTCTCACGACAAAAAATGTCCAGTAAGTTGGTGAATTTGTTCTCAGACCACAAAAATTCGAAGTCAAAGCAAGTAGCCTACAACTGCGTTCTCTGCACTGATCGTGTTTTAAACTAGTTGTTTCATTCATCAACGAATCAGTGTTTTTAACAAATCTTCTAAATGAACTAATCATTCCTGTTTCAGTGGTGCAGGACTCGGTTTTTAACAAATCAGTTGTCAATAATTGAATTACTCACTCATACAGGTGAAACTCGAAAAATTAGAGTATTACATGAAATCAATAAAACAAAAGGATTTTAAATACAGAAATGTCAGCCCTCTGAAAAGTATAATCATGCATATGTACTCAGTACTTGGTTTGGGCCCCTTTTGCCTCAATGCGGCGTGGCATGGATGCTATCAGCCTGTGGCACTGCTGAGGTGTTATGGAAGACCAAGATGCTTCAATAGCAGCCTTCAGCTCTTCTGCATTGTTTGGTCTCATGTCTCTCATCTTTCTCTTGGCAATGCCCCATAGATTCTCTATGGGGTTCAGGTCAGGTGAGTTTGCTGGCCAATCAAGCACAGTAATACCATGGTCATTGAACCAGGTTTTGGTACTTTTGGCAGTGTGGGCAGGTTTCCTGCTGGAAAATGAAGTCAGCATCTCCATAAAGCTTGTCTGCTGAAGGAAGCATGAAGTGCTCTAAAATGTCCCGGTAGACGGCTGCGTTGACTCTGGACTTAATAAAGCACAGTGGACCAACACCAGCCGATGACATGGCTCCCCAAACCAACACAGACTGTGGGAACTTCACACTGGACTTCAAGCATCTTGGATTATGTGCCTCTCCATTCTTCCTCCAGACTCTGGGACCTTGGTTTCCAAATGAGATGCAAAATTTGCTCTCATCAGAAAAGAGGACTTTGGACCACTGAGCAACAGACCAGTTCTTTTTTCTTTAGCCCAGGTAAGACGCTTCTGACGTTGTTTGTTGTTCAGGAGTGGCTTGACAAGAGGAATACAACATTTGAAGCCTCAGTCCACTCCTTGTGAAGCTCCCCCACACATTTGAATGGCCTTTTCCTGACAATCCTCTCCAGGCTACGGTCATCCCTGCTGCTTGTGCACCTTTTTCTTCCACACTTTTCCCTTCCACTTAACTTTCTATTAATGTGCTTTGATAAAGCACTTTGAGAACATCCAACTTCTTTTGCAATTACCTTTTGAGGCTTTCCCTGTGGAGGGTGTCAATGATGATTTTCTGCACAACTGTCAGGTCAGCAGTCTTCCCCATGATTGTGAATTCAACTGAACCAGACTGAGAGACCATTTAAAGGCTCAGGAACCCTTTGCAGGTGTTTTGGATTAATTAGCTGATTAGAGTGTGACACTTTGAGCCTACAATACTGAACCTTTTCACAATATTCTAATTTTCTGAGATTCTGAATTTGGGGTTTTCATAAGCTGTAAGCCATAATCATCAAAATTATATCAAATAAAGGCTTGAAATTTCTTACTTTGCTTGTAATGAGTCTATATAATATATTAGTTTCACCTTTTACGTTGAATTACTGAAATTAATGAACTTTTGCACGATATTCTAATTTTTCGAGTTTCACCTGTAATATAAAGGACGCTCATTTGTTGCCACCTACTGAAGTAAATATGCAATCTCCAGAAATGGTCTGTTTCATAAACGTCCCCATAAACATTTAGCTGAGCATGGCTCCATTTAACATCCATTAAAATGTATTTTTATTTTAATTTTTTTTTTGCATTCAATGAAACAAAAACAGGGTGATCAACAAAAAGCACAACATCATTCACTTTTCAGATCAAGTGTCATGAATGTAAAGCTGTGTTGTTTCTTTCATACATGAATCATTGTTTTTGAATGAATCTTTTAAGTGAGCGACTCATTATTGTTTCACTGGTGAACGACCCTCTGCTTTTAAATGAATCAGTGGAGTCATTGATTGAATAACTCATTCTTAAAGGATACTCATTTGTTGCCACATAATGGAGTAAATATGCAATTTCCAAAAATGTTCAATAAATGACTCAAGTGAATGAAAGCAAATGAAAGATGCAACTAAATGCCAGCATTTTTGGAACGCCACACATCAGATCAGATTCAAGCACCTAATCTAATTGTTGCATATTAAATAACTTTACTGTCACTAACTGACATGCTGCTTTGTTGCATCTGCTTATCTTTTATTTACTGGCATATTTATTGTTGCTTTAAAACTAGTACATATATCCCTTTACAGATTATACCTGCATGAGTTACTGCAATGGACCCCTTCATGCTGTATTTCTTATATTATATATATATATATATATATATACACACACACACACACACACACAGTTGAAGTGAGAAGTTAACATGCATCTTATCCAAATGCATTAAAACTCAGTTTCTCACATTTTCTGACATGTCCTCATAGAAAACATTACCTGTCTTAGGCCAGTTAGGATCACTACTTTATTTTAAGAATGTTAATGTCAGAATAATAGTAGAGAGAATTATTTATTTTATCTTATTTCTTTCGGGTCACAAGTTTACATACATTGTTAATATTTGGCAGCATTGCCTTTAAATTATTTAACTTGGGTCAAATGTTTTGGGTAGCTTTCCATAATAAGTTGCTGGCCCAGACAGAACTGGTGTAACGGAGTCAGGTTGTAGATATATTTTCAATCGGATTGAGGTCAGGGCTTTGTGATGGCCACTGGAATACCTTGACATTTTTGTCCTTTTGTCCACAATTTTGGAGGTATGCTTGGGGTCATGGTGCATTTGGAAGACCCATTTGCGACATCCTGGCTGATGTCTTGAGATGTTGCTTCAATATATCCACATCATTTTCCTTCCTCATGATGCCACCTATTTAGTGAAGTGCACCACTCCCTGCTGCAGCAAAGCACCCCCATGCTTCACCGTTGGGATGGTGTTCTTCGGCTTGCAAGCTTCAACCTTTTTCCACCAAACATAACGATGGTCAATTGTTTAATTTTTGTTTCATTAGTAGTCTGGCTTTTTTATGACAGTTTTTGTAGCAGTGGCTTCCTCGCTGAGCAGCCTTTCAGGTTATATCAATATAGGACTAATTTTACTGTGGATATAGATACTTGCCTCCCCGTTTCCTCAGCATCTTCACAAGGTCCTTTGTGGTTGTTCTGGGATTGATTTGCACCAAACTATGTTCATCTCTAGGAGACGGAATGAGTCCTTCCTGAGCGGTATGATGGCTGCATGGTCCCATGGTGTTTATACGTGGTACCTTCAGGCTTTTGGAAGTTGCTCCCAAGGATGAACCAGACTTGTGGAGGTCCACAATTTCTTTTCTGAGATCTTGTCTTTTTTGTTATTTTGACCATTTTCATTTTCTGAAAATAAATGCTCTAAATGACAATATTTTTATTTGGAATTTGGGAGACATTTTGTCAGTAGTTTATAGAATAAAACAAAAATGATAATTTTACTCAAACACATACCTATAAATAGTAAATTCAGAGAAACTGAACATTGAGTGGTCTCTTAATTTTTTCCAAAGCTGTATGCATGCATGTATGCGCATATATATATAAAACAACTGCCTTTGAATAATGAGTAATCAAATTCTTTCCTGAACTGTATTAGGTCATTCTGTTTACAGATACAAATTCAGTGCCATTATTAGTCTCTTTAAAGAACACATTGAGATGTTCTGTGTGCAATTTAGCCTCAGCCAGTTTTAGTTTGAAATGACAACTGTGCTGGTGAATATTGAACAAAAACAATCAATTAAAAACAATTTGACATTTAAGAATGAACTTTAATATAAGGATTTTTTTAATATAAAGAAATGATCAATGAAAAATGAATACCCCTATGTTTTGAAGCAGATACCTCCGCAGTACATCATCTGGCACATGACGAAAAAAAAAAAAGTACTTAAATTGGAGCAAAATTAAATTAAAGACTTTTAGATCAGACCAAAGGACATCCACCATTTAGCCCACCAATGAGCCCTTACATCACTTCAATAGGTACAAAATAACTGTGCTAATACTTAAATTATCAGCTTTATTTGACAAAATATGCAAATATTTCAAAATTCAGTCCTGAAACATTTAAGCATGTTAGTGACTTTAAACACAAGCATGGCAAGATATATTTTTATTTCTATTTTTGGCTGGTTTTATTATAATGATAACAAAAATACATGTAAACAACAAAACCAATGCTTCTAAAACTAATTGTACCACAGAAAATAATGTGGGCTCAGACATGAAAAAGTGCAACTTTGAATAAGTAATTTTCATTTAGGTCCACACAAACAAGAAATATTCTATGCTGAGCATGGCACACCTTGACGACCATAACAAATAATAATAATTTGGAGTGTATAGCAGCAATTGCTATTATAATGTACACTGACAAAAAAAAATAAAAATAAAAAAAAAGGTGATCAACAAAAAGCACTAAAATATTAACTTTTCAAATAAAGTGTCATATATCAAATGCTTCTTTAGTGTTTTTTGATTGACGGTAGAGCAATAAGGCATTCATCTTTGTATACTAATTCCATTTTTTGACAAAGGGAGGCAAGTAATTGGAGAAAAAAAAAAGATATAAAGGTCTATGCTGAATAACCATAGGGGTGTAACGATCCATCAAGCCAATAACCAACTATCCGATGTTATCGATACAACGCATAAATATCGATTTAGAAATGTAAGATGTACCTTTATTTTAATACTCTCATGTCAGCCACATCTGTACGCATATCCGATGAAGCAACCATATTACATTATAAAAAAATGTCATTACAACTGTGGAAGTTGTAGTCAAGAAAACCACAGATAGAATGGATAGTTGGAAACAAGTCATGAAATGGACTAAACTGAACAATTAGCTGTCATCAAATCAGTAATGATCACTTACTGTGACTATTTTTTATATTATTTATCTGTGGAATATTTCTCAACATCTGAAGTACTTTATTTTGTCACAATGTGGATACAGAGAGCTGAATAAAATAATCAAATTATAATTTGGTTGCATTTGAGGGCAAAACATTTTAATTGTGTAAAATAGGCACATAATATCAATTGCAGGGCCCTAAATCGATTTGTATTGCATCAGACTTTGAAGTATCAGCAATTATCGGCACACAGGCCAATAGAATCGATTCAAGATCGTATCGTGATGAAACGTCCGATTTACACCCCTATGTTGCACTCTCGATATATGCAGAATAAGAAAGTCACTTGGGTTTAACAACATAAGAGTATATTTTCATCTATACTCCTTCCTACATAGTGTCCGACTGCATTTGATGCTCTAAAAAAAGAGCAATTTTTCATGCTTTACATTTTTAAAATAAAGATTTTAGCCAAATGTGCCTTAACTATAGTATAATTTCTGGTAAACATAGAAATGTTTTTCTAGCCTGTATAGCTAATTTTGGGAAAAGAAAGTTGTCCAATATTGTTGAATAATCCATATTAAATGGAATTGCACAAACTTTCACCATAACAGGAAAAATGTGTAATAGTTCATTCCACTTACTCAATGAAAACATATTTTTCCAGATACATTGTTACACAAGTCACACAATAGCCTGTATACCATGATCAATTTAGCTAATGCAAGGGCATTACATAAAATGTTTCCAATACCAGGAAAGTCATTATATAATTAAAATTGTTGCTCTTTCCGTTTAATCACTGTGACAGTAAAAAAAAAAGGGAGAAAACTTTTTAAAATAACTCACAATGATATATCTGTAGTTTACTGACTCACCGAATGTTATCATGTATAACTCTGTTCAATCAGTCTTTCCAAAGAACATACAAAATGTGCAAGTAATAATGTAGAAACACAAGATATGGTCAATTGTTCAGATGAATCTTGACCAACATGCCTGAACATCCACAAGCAGCAACAAATGACATACAATAACACAGGCAAATGTAAAATTACTAAACTTGCCATAAAAAATACACAGCAACATTGTCTATCCTCTTCACACAAAAGCCATAAAATTTTATGCAGCAACACAAAAATAATAAAGGCTCACCCATTTCTTACCCCAAATCATGTCGTTCCAAACCCTTATGACTTTGTACCTTGGAACACAAGAGGGGAAATCCTGAAAAATGTACTGGTCACATACAATCATACAAGTTTGGGACGGCAACGGTGAATTTCGACAAAAGTTTCATTGTGTTAATTATTCCTAATACATTTCTGAAAAAGTTCAAACAATTTGACTGCTTGCTTACTAGAGCGGCAGTCACGTATTCCAAACCGTTAATAAATAAACTAGAAATTCTTCATCCTGCTGCTCAAGATACAATTTCTCACTGTGAAGAATCTTAGCACATTGTTTTGCAGTTGAACAGAAGTGCTCTAGTGAAAGGCAGGGGTGTGTTTAAAACTCCACTTTACATGCTGGGAAGGTCTCGTCCTGCATGGCCACAGTGCTGTTGCTGCCCAGTACTGTGATTCCCAGATCTCTCTGGCGCTCATGGGTCTCCTGGTACCAGTCGTGCATGGTCAGCGAATCATAGGTGGGGATCAGGGTAACCTGTTGGTGCAGGGTAAATCACAGTAAAATTATCGGTTAAGAGATCAAATAGTGTCAACAGTCAGTCTTTTGTCTGACCGTCAAACTCTGTAGGGACTGGAGCATATTAAATGTGGCAAAACCTGATGGTAATGCTGGATGAACAATCAAAGAGATTTTTCAAAATGATTTGTGAGGGCATGGTGAACTGCAAAACATCACAACACTAACCTTCACATCAGGCCAGGATGCTTTCCCCTCTAAAAGAGAGTCTAGAATAGATCTCATGACTGTTTTCTTTTGTGGTTCAGATCCACTAATTATATAGCAGGAGGAGCGTAGACGCCGGAAAAACTCCACATCAACAGTGTGAGCTGCTGAACCAGAGGGCAAATATGCCAGGTCCAAATAGACAGGTACTGAACTTGAATTCGCAGAACCTGCAGAGACAAGAAACTTTGCTTCACTCCGATACCAATTCTCACATTATCAAATATAGTACATTGAAATTGCTCAGTGGGGTTTGAGTTTCAGAACTAAAATATAACCGTTTGTAAAGGGTCAATGGAAAGGAGGAGGCGAGAACCGGCTTTTCAATGTAAATAATATTTTAATTAACAACTTAAAATAAGGACACAAACACACACGAAGGACATGTCCGTAAACTCTCTCTCTCTCCCTCATGATCCTCTGCAGTCAACCTTTATCCCTCTCGGGAGGCTTGATTAGCCTAATGCGGGACCGGGTGTGTAGGATCACGACCCGGCACCGCCCTCCGCCCTGCCACACCGTTTGATGCTATTACTTTATTTTAACATCACAAATGTTACACACTTCAGATATTGTATAACACTTTGCAAAATCTGGGATAGGTGATTTTAACGGCAGAGACAACTACAAGTAAAACATTTGTAATCCGATGTCAAAAACGAATGGCTAGCTTTAAATTTTCTACGTGCCATTATGTCATGCACAGTCGAGCACTCTAGCTTTCCAAGGAATACTGTTTTGACAGCGAGCCTGTACAGACAAATTTGACATGCACACAATGTTGATTTGTGACTGATTGAAGTACAGTCAACTCGAAGTGCATGTGCATCGACACAGAAAATGACACGCACTATGCGTGATATTCTGTGCATGCAAAAAAATTTGGTATACGTTGGCCTATACCAACGTATACCAAACTGAGGCGCTAAAAACATTGTTTGTTTGAGCTGCCCGACCATCCACACACAGCAACATTGACTTGAGCAATGACATGATTATCTGGCTGGGACTATCCATTCGTTTATTGGTAGGCGGGGGGACAATTCAGGATAGCTGTTTGAAAACAACATGTTTAGTCGAATAGTAATGATTACTCAATTTAATTCCATTAAAAATTCCTCGATTACAAAACCACCAAATAGAAAATAAGTCTGAAGTGACGCAGACACAGGCCATTATCACAGTTAAAACTCAACGTAGGAACACAGAGAACTTTTTTTACTGAATAAAGTTGCAGGTCTGTATGCTGTCACTAAAGGCTCAATGTGAGCTTGCCGTTAAAGCCGTCTCGTGCCCCACTGACACAATATGTAACAGGGTTACCTGAAAAAGTAACTGCTAGTCTTCGCATTTGAAATGATTTACTCAAGAATGAACTGAATGTCCAGATGCATGAAGGCATTTTACGTAGTACGTGGCAAGCAACAAGCTGTTGCGATATAGACAGTATGTAGCACAAGCATAAAAATGCCCACAACTGTTGCAGCTCAACGTAAGAGAGAGAAGGCATCTACAGTATCTTTTAATGATGGTAAATATGACAGTAAAAAAACATCAACAACCATATGAAATAGCTTTTTTATACTAGTAAACTATTAACCATGAATTGATATAAAATCCTCATTAAACGAGATTTGTGGGCCGAAATTCTAGGGCCTGTTTTACCATATTTGACTTCTAAACTGAAATGGCTAGATCATGTTGAACTAGTTAATGAAAAAGTTGGGGACACCTGGAGTAGCCAATGTCTGTCAGCATGAATTAAACACAGTTTTTAAATTATAGGTCTGCTTTGAGTGTCTGTTGTCTTCAGATATATTTTTCACATTTGTTTTGTTGTTGTTATTCAATTGTAGAGTTCATCAAAATGTAGACTAATGAACACATATCAGCCAAACATGACTTCAACTCAACAAAATTATGCAAACTGATTTAATTAAATAATTTTACAGATTACTCAATCGTTAGAATAATTGTTAAAGTACTATTAATAAGTATAATTAGTGAAAGCCCTAGATTGTAGATGTAATTAAAATTTCTTCAATTTGGCTTTGCCACCCAACAGAACATGAAATAATCAATGATTGGTTGATGACTTCCTGAAGGAACTGTATAGAAACACATTTAATTTATTTCTTAAAGAAAGCACAAGGACTCACTGGAGGACTTTAAAGGTGCTGGTCTAGATCCACTGATGGCACTGCGGGATGCAGGCCTGTTATCCAGACTAGATATTACTCGAATGGTTCCACTGGCAGATGCCTGTGTAGCAGTCTTTGTCTTCCCGCTCTGTGTTGTGATATTTGCAAATGCTGTCTTTGTTGATGCATTCGCTGTTTTCTTGGCATTTGACGTTACATTCTTGGAAGATTTGCTTTGACCATCAGCCTCTGGGTCAACCATGCAGGCACCAGGCTGAGGTGGCAGTGGAGGTAAATCTTTCATTGGAGCAGGTGGAGGGTCTTCAGAGGCATGCTGGGAATCACAGTGGAATGAATGATTGCTGGGATGGTGGGGTGGAAAAATCTCACCAACGTCCTCATCAGATTCTAAGTCCTCACTAATTGAAGGACACTCTCCAGTGGCTGGTAGGACGTCAGAATCAGAAACTGAGATCAGAGAGACACTAACAGAGGACGTTATGGTCTCTTGACCTTCAAGTGACTGATGATCACTATTATTGCATTGGTAGGGCAATCTAACTGGCTCCTCAGAAAGGTCAGGACATGGCACAACAATCTCAGGAGACTGTCCCTGTTGGTTCTCCAGAGATTTGTGATGCCTGAACTCACAAGGTGAGACCAGGCATAGGTCGACATCATGTGGAAGCATGTCACTTTGTGGTCCAAAGATGTGATTTTCTGATCCATCATATGTGTGGTGACTATTATGAGATGTTTTTAAGGGCAAGGGAATTTCTGTTTTTGAGTCAAGGTCTGCTAAATGTCCATTAGTGTATGCCACATTACAAAATACTTGTTCAAAGGAAACTGATAAAGAATCATCTACTTCAGTGGAGTGTGGAGAGCCAACTTCTGCAGGAAAGGAAGTAATGCTTGGAGAGGCATCAGGCACAGTATCCTTAAGAGACAGTGAAGAGAGAAAGCTTGACTGTCTGTCTTGTGAGGATATGGAGCTGTTTTCCAAGTTGATTTTAGAGCCACCTCCTACAGTGTTCTTGTGGGAACCCATCTGATTGTCTTCACTGAGACCAGACATCCTAATTCTCAAACCACTATCCTCACCAGAGATTTGAGCAGCATAATCAGGAGAATGGAGGAAAGGGGTATGCCCTGCACTATTCTTTCCAGAGTCTGTAGGAGAAACTAACTCAAAGGTTTTGTCATCCAAGCTTGCACAGACATCCTCTTTTAGGCATCCATCATGCTCTGTTGGTGTAAGATCAAAATTGACACTTTTCTCACTCTTTGGAGTCTTTGCAAGCGGCAAGGGAGGTTCAATAGCATTGTTTGAGCCAGGAAGCCCATACATACTCCGAAACGTCTCTGGACTTTCGTTTGACCCCATCTTAGAGCCATTCGTCAGCAAATCACTTTCAGTTCTTGAATTTAAATGGTTGCCTTCAACATTCTTCAATCGCTCATTCTCCATCCTCAACTTTTCCAATCCTGTGGTCATGTCCTCAGGTGTAGACATCTTTGAACGATCTGCTACAACTTCACTTGCTGATTTTACATTGCTGGGATCCTTTTTATGTGGCATTGGCTTCCCTTTGGTTAAAGCATCACTTCTGGGGACAATCAAATCTTTTTTTAGTGAACCACTCCTCCCCATTGATGTTCTAGAGACTGAATTGCCTGGTAAAGTTCCAGTGGCTTTCTTAACATCCTTCCCAAGTGTTTTGGTTGTTTTTTTGTCTTCTGGTTTGAATTCTTTCTTAATCTCCTTTTTTAATTCAGGTTTAATATCTTTTTTGGGCTTTGCACAAATAAATTTTTTCAAGGGTTCTTTCTTTTTCTCAAAATGATCTTCTTTCTTTGCAACACTAATTGATGGCCTGTCCTCTTTCTTCTTAACTTCATTCTTCTCTTCTTTTGCAGGATCTTTCTTTGTCACTTGTTTTTCAGGCTTAGGTCTTTGCTTGACATCACCTTTTGGCTTTACTTTTTCCTCAACCTCTTTCCCATCTTTTGGAACAGTATCATTAGTGGATTTGGTCTTCGGTTTAGTCAAATCTACTTTGCTTACCTTGTCTTTGAGCGATGCACTAACAGGCCTAGCTTCTTTGGAAACACTCTTAAGACTTTCCTTGCTCTCTGCATGCTTTGGCTGTTTACCCAATTTAGATGCCTCAAGATCCTTTAAACTAACCACTGAGTGCTTGAGGAAGTCTAGATGTTTTAGCTTCTCCAACCCATCAAAGATCTTGGATTCTGGTGTGCACCCAGGAAATAGAACACGAATGATCTTTTCTCGAGGATTAGATGGATGCCATACCAACAGAGCACATATGGAAACCATGCAAGTTAGAGGGATTTCTGAGATTTTTACATTAGGCCAGGTTTGCAAGAAAAGCTCTAGTTCTTTGCTACCTTTGACTGGATTGAGTACAAAAAGCTCTAGTCGACCTACTCCCATCTTCTGGAAGAGAATTGCTGGCTCGATAGCAGGGCCAGATGAACGACTGAGCTGTTCTGGAGAAATCGACAAACTTTCTAAATGCTGTAAAGTTAGTGCAACCTGATCACAACTTCGAAGAACCCTGGGGTCACTCTGAATTTTTTTTAATCTTTCTGAAGCGTTGAGGAATACAACCCCTATTTCTGGAGAAAACAGGTTATTTTGCCAATCTTCACTGAGCTGCGATCCTGCAGAGTCCTCTTCAGCAACTTTTCTGTGAAGAAGGCTGTTTATACCAGGTAGATTATCCACACCAACATGGGTGAGTAATATGGAGTCAACTCTGTCTAGATGTCTCACCAGTTTCCAGAAACAGGAATGTGGATCAGACCCTCCATTGACCAAGACATTGAAACCATTCACAGCAAAGAAGGCACTGTCACCTCTTCCCCCAGGAAACACATAGCAGCAGGGACGAGACAGTTTCAGGAAGCCCACTGTACTGGGCGGCACAAGCAAATTGAAGGGTGACTGAGGTTCGAGAGACTCTGATAGATACTCTATGAACTCTTGAAGGCCCTCCATCTCTGGCAGCAATAACAAAGGGTTGGTTTTAATTTCAATAAAATCTTGCAAATTATGTTTTTCCAACTGAGAATTTTTCCAACACATCCCAGTTTTGGGGTAGCTTAGAGTTAGGCTGGCTTTTTGGGTAGGGTCTGTAGAGCTAAGAAGATCTCCAATCTATGCCAGGAAAAAAAATATATAATCTATTAGTAAACATATAATAATAAAATCTTCGGAACATGTAACAAACATTAATGTGAATTTGAGTATTTAAAAGGACAAACATTCAGCAGAAATGTAATAAGACAACAAAACGACAGACCTCTCCATCTGAAAATATGTGGATGAAGTCATTTAGAGAAAAAGACCCTGTTTGTAACACAAGGTCTCCTGTCACTTCAACACACTGCCCAGCGAGAATTAGCAGCTTGTGAAGAGACGTATCAGATATTAGACGACGAACCTATGGAAATAAAGAGAAGCATGCAGATCTACAACATTTGTTACACTCTACAATTATTTTTAATGGTATCATGTTCAATGATACAAACAGTACTTGGCACTGAATTTAAGACCCTAACTCTACAACAGAATTTTAAGAGGGACTGTAAGAGGGAACTTGCTGCAAGGAATGTGTCAATACTTTCCAGTGTTTACATGGTCTAACGTAGAGTAAACAGCAGTCAAATACCTATCATACATATGTTAGAAGGAACTACAGAGGACAAGAAAGAGTTCTGGAACAGAGGATGCATGTGCAAATTAATTGAAGTGTACAAGTCCAATATTTAACAATGAAGATGGATGAAAGTATATCATATGATCAGTTATTTGTACATCAAGTAAATCTAAATCTACCTTCAGTTAAAGATGAAAATCAGATATACTGTCTGAAGCCTTTTTCAGACGGAATGTTTTTCCTTAAGGAGAATGGGTATGTTTGTGTCTCACTAAGGTTATTTTGTGATTTCAATTCCATCCGAATAAAATTATTAGGGCCCAAGCACAAAGTGCGTAGGACCCTATTGTTTTCGTTAGGATTATTATTAGGGCCCAAGCACAAAGTGCGTAGGACCCTACTGTTTTCGTTAGGATTATTATTATTATTATTAGGGCCCAAGCCTTGAAAAGGCAAGGCCCTATTGTTTTCGTTAGGATTAATATTATTATTTTTTTTACGACTATTGGGGCACTTTTGGGGCTCTTAACGTGCTCGAAAACTCTTGAAACTTTGCACGCGGGTCAGAACCCGCGGCCATTAGGGCCGGGCTGAAGCTGGTACCCGGGCGTGGCAGGGGAGCTCGACGGCGCCCCCTGGAACGGGGTCCGAAAACTTGGTCCATAAATCAAACACGCTTGCATGTAATAATATGAAACTCGGTACACATATAGATCTCATCGTTTCATATATCCTTCATACTTTTACTTTTTACCTCAGCCCAACAGGAAATCGTCTATTTAGGGTTTTTTGGAAAACGCATGCAATGGAATTTGAAATACTCCTCCTAGAGAATTCCACCTATCACCACGAAACTCGGTCAGCATGAAGTCAAGACATTGAGGATGAAATATTGACAGCGGATTTTTGATATGTCGAACGGTTTGGCCGTGGCGAGGAAACGAAATGATGGCGCGAAAAGAGAAACAGGAAGTGTGTTATAACTTCTGCATACATTAATTGATGTCGATGAAACTTCAGCAGTGTGTTCGCTGTAAGAGGCCGATCGCATGGATGTGACTATTGTGAGTCAAAGTTATAGCGCCACCAACTGGCAGAAGGAAGTGTGTCACTTTCACAATGCTTTGAAATCACCCTCTTATTTTTACCCGATTTACTTAAAACTTTAGGTGTATAATGTAAACACACGGCAGATGTAGACATGTGAAAGGATTATTGATATCTTTGATACTGTTGCAGCGGCAACGCTTCAAACTTCGAATATTCTTTTTTGATGCTTTTGAGACTCTTAGCATACTTGAAATTGCATGAAACTCGACAGACACATCACATTTATTAGCCAGTAGACATGTGCAAAGTTTCAGAAACGGGCGTGGTGCAGGGGCTCAGTAGCGCCACCTTTTGACAAAAGTGGGGGGGGTTGCTTTACACTTTGACCCACAGTCACAAAACTCAGTAATTATACTGTTCTCATCGAGCCGGACAACTTTCTAATTTACAGTCATTAGCTCAGACCAACAGAAAGTCAGATATTTTGGTTTGAATGTGGATGTTTTGGAGAATTTTCTCTGCCTCTCTCACTGACCCTACGTCTCTCTGTGTCTGGGGGGAGGGGGGTGATTTGGCTGTTGAATGAGAATGCTTTTATTTTGGATTTCAAGGTTTTGGGGCCCTTAACGTGCTCGAAAACTCTTGAAACTTTGCACACGGGTCGGAACCCACGGCCATCAGGGCCGGGCCGAAGATGGTACCCGGGTGTGGCAGGGGGGCTCGACAGCGCCCCCTGGAATGGGATTCGAACACTTGTCCATATATCAAACATGCTTGCATGTAATAATATGAAACTCGGTACACTTGTAGATCTCATTGGGCCGAACAACTTTCGTGCTCTAAGTTTTACGCCAGCCCAACAGGAAGTCGGCTATTATGGGTTGTTTGGCAACACGTGCTCTGGAATTATATATATTCCTCCTAGAGAATTAATCCAATCGCCACCAAACTCGGTCGGCATGAAGTCAAGACATTGAGGATGCTACATACCGGACAGATTTTTGATATCTCGAACGGTTTGGCCGTGGTGAGGAAATTGATTTATGACTAAAAAAGGACACATGAAGTGTGTTATAACTTAGTTAGTTCTATCTACAGTTACAAAACTCGGCGTGTATATTGTTCTCGTCAAGCCGAACAACTTTCTAATTTACAGTCATTAGCTCCGACCAACAGAAAGTCAGATATTGTGGTTTGAATGTGGATTTCTTGGAATTTTTCTCTCTCTGACAGACAGAGTGATGACTCCTCCTGCTCTGTGTTTTTTCTCTCTCTCTGTCTCTCTCTGACAACCTGCCCCCTGCCAATTCTGTGTGTCTGGGGAGTGGAGGGAGGGGAGGGAGAGGGATTTCTCTGTTGGGTGAGATTTGCATTAAGATATTGTTTTTCAAGGTTTCCGGGACTTTTGGGGCCCTTAACGTACTCAAAAACTCTTGAAACTTTGCACACAGGTCAGAACCCGCGGCCATCAGGGCCGGGCTGAATCTGGTACCCGGGCGTGGCAGGGGGCTCGACAGCGCCCCTTGAACGAGGTCCGAACACTTGTCCATATATCAAACATGCTTGCATGTAATAATATGAAACTTCGGTACACTTATAGATCTCATCAGGCCGAACAACTTTCGTGCTCTAAGTTTTACGCCAGCCCAACAGGAAGTCGGCTATTATGGGTTGTTTGGAAACACATGCTCTGGAATTATATATATTCCTCCTAGAGAATTAATCCAATCACCACCAAACTCAGTCAGCATGAAGTCAAGACATTGAGGATGCTACCTTGCGGACGGATTTTTGATATCTCTAAAGTTTTGGCCGTGGCGAGGAAATTAATTTATGACTAAAAAAGGACACAAAGTGTGTTATAACTTAGTTAGTTCTATCTACAGTTACAAAATTTGGCGTGTATATTGTTCTCGTCAAGACGAACAACTTTCTAATTTACAGTCATTAGCTCCGACCAACAGAAAGTCAGATATTGTGGTTTGAATGTGGATTTCTTGGAATTCCTGACAGAGTGACCCCTCCCATTCTGTGTTTTTTCTCTCTGTGTCTCTCTCTCTGATAGACAGAATGGCCTGCCATTTTTGTGTGTGTGTGTGTGTGTGTGTGTGTGTGTGTGTGTGTGTGTGTGGGGAGGGGAGGGGGAGGGAATTTCTCTGTTGGAACTTTGAAGCTCCAAAAATCACATAAATGCAACATAACAGTAACCCATAACACTCTAGTGGTTTAATCCATACTTTCAGAAGAAATATTATAGGTGTGGGTGTGAAAAAGATAAATAGTATATATTGTATGTAGTATATATAGTATTTTTATATTTTTTACTATAAATTGTCCACCCTGCTCAGGAGGGGTGATATGCTTAAGTAAATCACCCAAAAAACAAACAAACAACTGAAACAGAACTCTTAAGAGAGAAGAGCGCTTGCGAAAGTGAAAGTAGAGATTTATAGTAAAAAAATGACTTAATTATTGATCTGTTTCACACCACTTCTCATTTACTTACATTGAAAGGACCAACAGAGCTGAGATATTTGTAACCCAGATGATCCAGGCTACCAGTAGAAGAGTTGAGAGATGTGTAAAAAGATGGGAAAATTAAGAAAAAGCGAATAAGAGAGAACAACGAGTGCTTTAGAAGAGAAAGTGTTTCATCCAATTATGGATCGTGCTGCATTGACTGACACTCCAATGAGCCAATGGTAGCAGTGCACTGAGACTGCGCGGGCCACACTGATGTTGTCAAAAAAACATTGGGAGAGAGCGAGCGAGTCTGATCGAAGCAGATACTCCTCATTAAAAAGTAGATATTGAGGAAAAGAAACTTGAATGCAATCAAAAGATTACATTTGAGTGAAAGTGATAACTTTGAAGAGCTGACCTGAAGTCGAGAATAAAAACCGATGTAGATACACGGAGCCAAAAAGCACCGCAAATTATCTTCTTGCAAAATAAGATGTGCAATTCTTGCCTTGGTGAGTTGTTTTTTTTTGTTTATTGACTTGACATTTTACAAGAAACTGTTGCAGACACAGCGGCAAATCAGTAGTGTGACATTAGAGTTCATATAGGCCGCTTGTGCATAGTGTGTGAGCTAGTGTTAATTTGCACGTTGGGCTAAAGCTAATCACATGTGAAGATGCAAACGAGTCGATGAAAAGTGACAATGTTGTGTGTAAGTGTCAAGATATTGAGTTAATACGTTGTTTGAAGTGTATACATGATATTTGTTGATGAAAGTGTTTGAATGGAAGATTAATTATTGTTCTGCCTTTTGAACTTTGATCTTGAACTCATCGAAATTGGTATGAGAAACCTTTTCGTTTTCGGACAAATTGGACAGAGACTTTGTTTTTGCATATTTTTCCTCGAGCTTTGAACGGAGAGACATCGATTCTGAACTGAACGATTCTAAAGAGTCAAAAACTCTTTTGATCCGAGTCATTTGACTCTGAACTGACACTGACTGAATCAATTCAGTGGATTTTGAACATTTGATTCATTTGGCTGAAAAGACTGTTACATTTTAAATTGAAAGAGTGATTTGAGTTATTAAGTTGCAATATGTTGTTTTGAGAACATTGTTTATTGTTTCTAAAAATTTTATTGGGTCATAACCAAACTGAGTCTGAGTTTTCCAAGTTTAATTTTATTATTTCATTTTCATACAAAGTATATGACAACTGTTGTCAATTGAGTTGATTTGTTTGAGTTGATGAGTCCAACTTCCTGGAATTTCAAAAAAGAGATTTGATTGTAAGCATTATCATACATTGTATGTTGTCAAATTACAGTATTGAGATTTACATGCTCCAGACAAATTGCAATTAAGAATTTCTTCAACGAATACAAGATTCCAACCAGTAAAAAAAGCTCTTGGTTTTCACCTACCTGCTGTGTTGTTTCCCTCTCTCAGTAGCCGCTCCTTATCTTCTGATCAGTTGGCCCATATCGAATTATATTGAACCTTATACAAGTGTGACACACAAGACCTGGCACGTGTGCCTCGTTACATATTCTTGCATACTTTGTGGTTGATATGTGCCCTCGATGCGCACTTTTGCAGAGCCCACACTGATGCAAGCTCTACAGCACACATCTTCTTCTCGACGGTCAAAGCGAGGTTACGTTATTGCCCATCGTGCACAGCGACTCTAAAGGCACGGGGGTGGCGGTGCCACCGGCTTGGGCCCGCCATCGCTGCTTGCAGCTATATTTATTATTATTTTTTTTACGACTATTTGGGCACTTTTGGGGCTCTTAACGTGCTCAAAAACTCTTGAAACTTTGCACACTGGTCAGAACCCGCGGCCATTAGGGCCGGGCTGAAGCTGGTACCGGGCGTGGCAGGGGGCTCGACAGCGCCCCTGAAACAGGGTCCGAAAACTTGGTCCATAAATCAAACACGCTTGCATGTAATAATATGAAACTTCGGTACACATATAGATCTCATCGTTTCATATATCCTTCATACTTTTACTTTTTACCTCAGCCCAACAGGAAATCGTCTATGTAGGGTTCTTTGGAAAACACATGCAATGGAATGTGAAATACTCCTCCTAGAGAATTCCACCAATCGCCACGTAAACTTCGGTCAGCATGAAGTCAAGACATTGAGGATGAAAAATTGACAGCGGATTTTTGATATCTCGAACGGTTTGGCCGTGGCGAGGAAATGAAATTATGGCGCGAAAAGTGAAACAGGAAATGTGTTATAACTTCTGCATACATTAATTGATCTCGATGAAACCGCAGCAGTGTGATCGCTGGAAGAGGCCGATCGCATGGATGTGACTATTGTGAGTCAAAGTTATAGCGCCACCAACTGGCAGAAGGAAGTGTGTCACTTTCAAAATGCTTTGAAATCACACTCTTATTTTTACCCGATTTACTTAAAACTTTATGTGTATAATGTAAATACACGGCAGATGTAGACGTGTGGAAGGATTATTGATATCTTAAATACTGTGGTGCGTGGCAGCTTCAAACTCGAATATTCTTTTTTGATGCGTGGTGCAGGGGCTCAGTAGCGCCACCTGTTGACAAAAGTGGGGTATTGGTTTTATACTTCGACCTAGAGTCACAAAACTCAGGAATTATATTGTTCTCATCGAGCCGGACAACTTTCTAATTTACAGTCATTAGCTCAGACCAACAGAAAGTCAGATATTTTTGTTTGTATGTGGAACACATTGCAAAGGAAACTTTGAAGCTCCAAAAACCCCATAAAGGTAGCATATAATGGGAGCAAATAGCAAGGAAGTGTGTTATAACTTCTGCATACATTAACTGATCTCGATGAAACTTCAGCAGTGTGTCACATGGATGTGACTACTGTGAGTCAAAGTTATAGCGCCACCAACTGGCAGAAGGAAGTGTGTCACTTTCAAAATGCTTTGAAATCACCCCCTTATGTCTCAATTGAACAAACAGTTGATAAAGAAATCGGGTATCAATATATTGAATTATGAATTATTTCAGTGATCAACTGTGATGTCCGGTTAAGATGAAAATAAACTATCGCTCTGTCTAAGCGATTATCTTTCTGAAACACGTCACAAAAACTTACAGAAACGGATAACACAAACATGATGTTGGAAATATACACTTATCAGAATAGTTATATTAAACTTTAGTCTATTTCAGTTAAAGCCATTTAAGTTATAAAGCTGTCTCATGTAATTTCTTCTTTAATTCTATAATATAACCACTAGGTGGAGTTCTAAGCCTATTTTCTGTATTCTCGTTGTTCTGTATTCTCTTCCAACGTATGAAGAAGACTTACATGTTGTTGAGAACGCAGTAAAGTGTGACGCATATTTCGTTCTGTGAGTTTTATGAGTACTCCGAGTCTTTCTTAAAACCAACACATGAAACATATGTCTAAAGAAAGTAGGGATGGGCTGATCGATGCGAACGTATCAAAACTTCCGAGTATGATGTTGTTTTAGGGTTGTCGGACTAGAGCTGTCGCGATAGTCAATATATCGACTTATCGCACGATATATGTAAATGAGCGCGATCATTTTTGGTGCCGCGATATATTGCAACTGATCATTTGTTTTATTATTAAAAATAATAATCAGATTCATTTTTACATTAAAATGAATGTCACCAACATTTTAGTTGATCGCGCTGCCTCTGTCATCTTGTCTGCACTCTGTGTCGGAGGCGGGGCTCAGGCAGCGTGTCCACACACACACACACACACACACACACACACAAACACACAGAGAGAGAGAGAGAGAGAGAGCGGACACCGTCAGGTGAAGAGAAGGCGTGAACCAACTGCATTTTAAAGTGTTCTGTTTCGTGACATCTTCAGCGAGCCAGTTAGGAAGAACGAGTCCAACATGGAATTGATTTCAAAGCCGCAATCTTCAGCTCCGGTGTGGGAACATTTTGGCTTTAAGCCGAACGAGAGAGGAGAGCTAATTGACGTTGCGATTTAAAGTTGCCTTTTCAACTTTGCTCGCATCTTCATGAAGGTTTGTCGGTTGTATACGTTTGCCTGTTTGAACATTCAAGCGATTTTACACTATTCAACTCAACAAATGTGAAAACAACTCAAGTACATGTTTGCGAGCAGATTGAGTGACACAGCGATCGAGCCGCGTCGTGTCTAACGCTCGCTCGAACGCCTGCTTCTCAGTGACGTGCGGTGATGTCTTAAAGAGGCTAGGCACTGAGTTATGAAAGCCAGATTACCTGATTTATTGTTTAAGCTAATAATACGTAATAACAGTGAACGTTACACACAAGCGCGGCATATCAAGAAATGTACAAATCAGGATGTATATATACAGTGTACTCTCTCTCTCTCACACACACACACACACACACACACACACACACGTAAACGGTGAACGTTACGCACAAGCGCGGCATATCAAGAAATGTACAAATCAGATTGTATATCGTGTATTCTCTCTCTCTCACGCACACACACACACAAGCGCACAGCCACATAGCCAATCTTTTCTTACATACCAATCAGTTTGAAATGATCGGATAAGTTTTGGGCCCTTTTGCTGTACTAGTCCATCTAAGGCTGGCGAAGACCTCCCTCTTGCAATTAACTCATATTTGGAATTAAAATCGAGCTTGGAAAAATTTCTTAATTCCGTGATTACGGCCGGTGCTGTCATTTTGATTTTGAATTTGGCTAGCTGTGGTGTAATGACGTTAGCTACGCAAATGTCCAGGAATATCTCGATTTTAATTGGTCCATGTCTGACACGTAACGGAGATGATTACGGGCATAACATATTTACGTCAAAAGGCACAGCAGATTTGTGCTTTTTGCCGTACATGTTAAAGAATACAGGATCGAAGTGCGCATGCGCAACATGGGTTTTCCGCTTGTCGTCTGCAATGAATGGACCGTAAAAGCACTGCTTATTCTACCATATGTTTTTAGTTGATTATGCGTAACTGCTACATTTGTCATCATAACGTCTAAACAATTGGAATAACACACATATTGCATATATAAATCACAAGAATAAAAAGTAAAAATATAAATACAAGTTTATTATTTAATAAACATTTTATTTTTGAATTTTGGCAGGGTAGGCAGTGCCTAGTTTGCCTACCCAGACCGCACGTCAGTGCTGCTGCTTGCGTCTGAACGGACAATTTCATACAACAAAGTGTAAAAATACATGATATATTGAGGAGTCTGTTATGTCTCAAGTGAACAAACAGTTGAGAAAGAAATCTGGTATAATTATATTAAATTCTGGCATTATTCCAGATGACGTCCTGCTATATTTTTCTCTGGAAACAGCGGAAACAACTTAAACAAAATACTGCGTTATTTGTGCCCATACTGATTTAATACATCATCACAAACTATGAAAGTCGTACTTTTTTTTTGTGTACACTTAAAATAACAACAAAACCTTGTGCTTTTGTAAAATAAAGAAAATAAACCGGCTGCGCTGTCTCCGTCTTCGCGATAATCTTTCTGAAACACGTCACAAAATTCAAGTGAACAAAATCAGCCATTCACGCAGTCTGTATTTTATCATCTCACAATGAATACAGATGCAACAAGCAAGGCACAAAACGAAAATAATGATACTTCTCAGTTCTCAAAAGATTAAGCTGAACTGTGCCTTGAATATCGTAACATGCGATAAAACCCTCTTAAAGAGACAGTAACAATTTAGCCTTCGCCCTGAACATAGACATCCCAAGTCATTGGAAAGTACAAATGGTATTATTTTAAGTTTTTTAATTTCTCTCTTACGCTGTAAAATGCCACGTTTTTGAATGGCATGTAAAATGTAAAAATAATCACTCAATCTCCATTTTTCTTCTCTGATCTGTTGCTATTTTAATGATTTAAAAATCAAAGCACTGACCATTTAAAGTGTGAGCTTGTACATTTTGAAATTTATAAACAGTCACAGCAATGCAGTGTTATTATGTACCTAGATAGTCTTTCAAATAAAATGAGTTTACCCCAAAAAGATATTTCTCTCATCATTTACTCACCCTCAGGCACGTGCACACATAGACATCAAAGGGGGCTTGAGCACCTGCCCTTTTTCTTCCTCGAGAGAAAGTGCCCTTTTTTCTGGGGTGTTTTTTTTTTAATAAATAAATTAATATATATATTCCTGTTTGCGCACAGCTTCCCTGTCAAACAAATATATTTACTAAATAAAAAATCAAAACATCAGGTCGGTAGATGAGATTTTGTCGATGACCGCCCTCCCTCCCTCCCTCTGCTTCGTGTACAGTGCCTCGACTATACAGCTAATTAGCCAAAAGCAAATATAGTTAACTTGTGTCTTGCTAACATTCATGACTCATGAGCTACTAGCTAATGTAATAGGTTAGCTAAAGTCTAGCTAAGGCAATATATCATGGCCATACAGGCCAATATACTGTACTTATTGGAGACATTACAGGTGAATACAGTCACATTTGTGTGATGTACTTAACATAATGATAAATAATCTTAAGATATTATATCGTATGCTATGTATTGTGAATACACCCATGTTAAACATAAAAATGTACTTCCATTGCATATCATAGGAACACATAAGCGTAAATTATAATTACATTGATAAACCTGTACAAAGACCTCCAGATAAATACTGGCCTTCTGGATTAACACATTTAAGTGCTGCAAAAGATATTGACCTATGACATCCTATGACATCAAAAATTATTCTACATTTGAATTATCTCATAGATGTGACTATTGTGGTTCACGGTCATAGGCCCTGTCCTAAATGGCACACTTCATATGAATTCTCAGTCTTGTGTACTTATTCCATGTGTCCATTAACTCCATGAGACCGTAGGGTGTCTCATTTTTCATTTTAGGTATCGGAAGGGTGCTCACGCATACTTTGTGGTCGATATGTGCCCTTGATGCGCACTTTTGCAGAGCACACACTTATGCGAGCTCTACAGCACACATCTTCTCGACGGTCAAAGCGAGGTTACGTTATTGCCCATCGTGCACAGCAACCCTAAAGGCACGGGGGTGGCGGTGCCACCGGCTTGGGCCCGCCATCGCTGCTCGCAGCTATATTTAGGGCCCAAGCACAAAGTGCGTAGGACCCTATTGTTTTCGTTAGGATTATTATTATTAGGGCCCAAGCACAAAGTGCGTAGGACCCTATTGTTTTCGTTAGGATTATTAGGGCCCAAGCACAAAGTGCGTAGGACCCTATTGTTTTCGTTAGGATTATTAGGGCCCAAGCACAAAGTGCGTAGGACCCTACTGTTTTCGTTAGGATTATTATTATTATTATTATTATTATTTTTTTACGACTATTGGGGCACTTTTGGGGCTCTTAACGTGCTCAAAAACTCTTGAAACTCTGCACACGGGTCAGAACCCGCGGCTGTCAGGGCCGGGCTGAAGCTGGTACCGGGCGTGGCAGGGGGCTCGACAGCGCCCCTGGAACAGGGTCCGAAAACTTGGTCTATAACTCAAACACGCTTGCATGTAATAATATGAAACTCGATGCACGTATAGATCTCATCGTTTCATATATCCTTCATACTTTTACTTTTTACCCCAGACCAACAGGAAACCGTCTATTTAGGGTTGTTTGAAAACGCACGCAATGGAATTTGGAATACTCCTCCCAGAGAATTCCACCAATCGCCACCAAACTCGGTCAGCATGATGTCAAGACATTGAGCATGAAAAATTGCCGGCAGATTTTTGATATCTCTAACGGTTTGGCCGTGGCGAGGAAACGAAATGATGGCGCGAAAAGAGAAACAGGAAGTGTGTTATAACTTCTGCATACATTAATTGATCTCCATGAAACCGCAGCAGCGTGATCGCTGGAAGAAGCCGATCGCATGGATGTGACTATTGTCAGTCAAAGTTATAGCGCCACCAACTGGCAGAAGGAAGTGTGTCACTTTTAAAATGCTTTGAAATCACCCACTTATTTTTACCCGATTTACTTAAAACTTTAGGTGTATAATGTAAACACACGGCAGATGTAGACATGTGAAAGGATTATTGATATCTTCGATACTGTCGCCGCGGCAACGCTTCAAACTCGAATATTCTTTTTTGATGCTTTTGAGACTCTTAGCATACTTGAAATTGCATGAAACTCGACAGACTCATCACATTTATTAGCCAGTACACATGTGCAAAGTTTCAGAAACGGGCGTGGTGCAGGGGCTCAGTAGCGCCACCTTTTGACAAAAGTGGGGGGGTTGCTTTACACTTTGACCCACAGTCACAAAACTCAGGAATTATATTGTTCTCATCGAGCCGGACAACTTTCTAATTTACAGTCATTAGCTCAGACCAACAGAAAGTCAGATATCATGGTTTGAATGTGGATGTTTTGGAGAATTTTCTCTCCCTCTCTCACTGACCCTACGTCTCTCTGTGTCTGGGGGGAGGGTGCTGATTTTGCTGAGGAGTGAAAATGCTTTTATTTTTGTTTTTCAAGGTTTTGGGGCCCTTAACGTGCTCGAAAACTCTTGAAACTTTGCACACGGGTCGGAACCCGCGGCCATCAGGGTCGGACCGAAGATGGTACCCGAGCGTGGCAGGGGGCTCGACAGCGCCCCTGGAATGGGATTCGAACACTTGTCCATATATCAAACATGCTTGCATGTAATGATATGAAACTCGGTACACTTGTAGGTCTCGTCGGGCCGAACAACTTTCGTGCTCTAAGTTTTACGCCAGCCCAACAGGAAGTCGGCTATTATGGGTTGTTTGGAAACACGTGCTCTGGAATTATATATATTCCTCCTAGAGAATGAATCCAATCGCCACCAAACTCGGTCGGCATGAAGTCAAGACATTGAGGATGCTACATTCGGACGGATTTTTGATATCTCGAACGGTTTGGCCGTGGCGAGGAAATTGATTTATGACTAAAAATGGACACATGAAGTGTGTTATAACTTAGTTAGTTCTATCTACAGTTACAAAACTCGGCGTGTATATTGTTCTCGTCGAGCCGAACAACTTTCTAATTTACAGTCATTAGCTCCGACCAACAGAAAGTCAGATATTGTGGTTTGAATGTGGATTTCTTAAAATTTTTCTCTTTCTGAGTGACCCCTCCTCCTCCCTTTCTGTGTTTTTTCTCTCAGTGTCTCTCTGTCTGACAGACAGAATGGGCCTGCCAAATTTTTTTGTGTGTGTGTGTGTGTGAGGAGGGGAGGGGGGGGGTTCTCTGTTGGGTTTAGATTTTAAATTCTGGGACTTTTGGGGCCCTTAACGTGCTCGAAAACTCTTGAAACTTTGCACACAGGTCAGAACCCGCGGCCTTCAGGGCCGGGCTGAATCTGGTACCCGGGCGTGGCAGGGGGCTCGACAGCGACACCTGGAATGGGATTCAAACACTTGTCCATATATCAAACATGCTTGCATGTAATAATATGAAACTCGGAACACTTCTAGATCTCGTCGGGCCGAACAACTTTCTAATTTACAGTCATTAGCTCAGACCAACAGAAAGTCAGATATTTTGGTTTGAATGTGGAACACATTTCAAATTAACTTTGAAGCTCCAAAAAGCACATCAAAAGTAACATAAAAGAAGAGAGTGTGTTATAACTTCTGCATACATTAACTGATCTCGATGAAACTTCAGCAGTGTGTTTGCGGGAAGAGGCCGGTCGCATGGATGTGACTACTGTGAGTCAAAGTTATAGCGCCACCAACTGGCAGAAGGAAGTGTGTCACTTTCAAAATGCTTTGAAATCACCCTCTTATGTCTCAAGTGAACAAACAGACCAACAGAAAATCAGATATTTTGGTTTGAATGTGGAACACATTTCAAATTAACTTTGAAGCTCCAAAAAGCACATCAAAAGTAACATAAAAGAAGGGAGTGTGTTATAACTTCTGCATACATTAACTGATCTCGATGAAACTTCAGCAGTGTGTTTGCGGGAAGAGGCCGGTCGCATGGATGTGACTACTGTGAGTCAAAGTTATAGCGCCACCAACTGGCAGAAGGGAGTGTGTCACTTTCAAAATGCTTTTAAATCACCCTCTTATGTCTCAAGTGAACAAACAGACCAACAGAAAGTCAGATATTTTGGTTTGAATGTGGAACACATTGCAAATGAACTTTGAAGCTCCAAAAAGCACATAAAGGCAGCATAAAAGCAAGGAAGTGTGTTATAACTTCTGCATACATTAACTGATCTCGATGAAACTTCAGCAGTGTCACATGGATGTGACTATTGTGAGACAAAGTTATAGCGCCACCAACTGGCAGAAGGGAGTGTGTCACTTTCAAAATGCTTTGAAATCACCCACTTATGTCTCAAGTGAACAAACAGACCAACAGAAAGTCAGATATTTTGGTTTGAATGTGGAACACATTGCAAATGAACTTTGAAACTCCAAAAAGCACATAAAGGCAGCATAAAAGCAAGGAAGTGTGTTATAACTTCTGCATACATTAACTGATCTCGATGAAACTTCAGCAGTGCGTAAATTATAATTACATTAATAAACCTGAACAGACACCTCCGGATAAATACTGGCCTTCTGGATTAACACGTTTAAGTGCTGCAAAAGATATTGACCTATGACATCAAAAATTATTCTACATTTGAATTACCTCATAGATGTGACTATTGTGGTTCACGGTCCTAGGCACTGTCCCTGTCTCAAATGGCACACTTCATATGAATTTTCAGTCTTGTGTACTTATTTCGTGTGTCCATTAACTCCATGAGACCGTAGGGTGTCTCATTTTTCATTTTAGGTATCGGAAGGGTGCTCACACATACTTTGTGGTTGATATGTGCCCTCCATGCGAACTTTGCAGAGCCCACGCTGATGCGAGCTCTACAGCACACGTCTTCTCGACGGTCAAAGCGAGGTTACGTTATTGCCCATCGTGCACAGCGACCCTAAAGGCACGGGGGTGGCGGTGCCACCGGCTTGGGCCCGCCATCGCTGCTCGCAGCTATATTTATTATTATTATTATTATTATTTTTTTTACAACTATTGGGGCACTTTTGGGGCTCTTAACATGCTCAAAAACTCTTGAAACTTTGCACACTGGTCAGAACCCGCGGCCATTAGGGCCGGGCTGAAGCTGGTACCGGGGCGTGGCACGGGGGCTCGACGGCGCCCCCTGGAACGGGGTCTGAAAACTTGGTCCATAAATCAAACACGCTTGCATGTAATAATATGAAACTTGGTACACATATAGATCTCATCGTTTCATATATCCTTCATACTTTTACTTTTTACCTCAGGCCAACTGGAAATCGTCTATTTAGGGTTCTTTGGAAAACACATGCAATGGAATGTGAAATACTCCTCCTAGAGAATTCCACCAATCGCCACTGAAACTTCGGTCAGCATGAAGTCAAGACATTGAGGATGAAATATTGACAGCGGATTTTTGATATATTGAACGGTTTGGCCGTGGCGAGGAAACGAAATGATGGCGCGAAAAGAGAAACAGGAAGTGTGTTATAACTTCTGCATATATTAATTGATCTCCATGAAACCGCAGCAGCGTGATCGCTGGAAGAAGCCGATCGCATGGATGTGACTATTGTCAGTCAAAGTTATAGCGCCACCAACTGGCAGAAGGAAGTGTGTCACTTTCAAAATGCTTTGAAATCACCCACTTATTTTTACCCGATTTACTTAAAACTTTAGGTGTATAATGTAAACACACGGCAGATGTAGACATGTGAAAGGATTATTGATATCTTCGATACTGTCGCCGCCAACGCTTCAAACTCGAATATTCTTTTTGATGCTTTTGAGACTCTTAGCATACTTGAAATTGCATGAAACTCGACAGACACATCAAATTTATTAGCCAGTACACATGTGCAAAGTTTCAGAAACGGGCGTGGTGCAGGGGCTCAGTAGCGCCACCTTTTGACAAAAGTGGGGGTTGCTTTACACTTTGACCCACAGTCACAAAACTCAGTAATTATATTGTTCTCATCGAGCCGGACAACTTTCTAATTTACAGTCATTAGCTCAGACCAACAGAAAGTCAGATATTTTGGTTTGAATGTGGATGTTTTGGAGAATTTTCTCTCCTCTCTCACTGACCCTACGTCTCTCTGTGTCTGTGGGGAGGGTGCTGATTTTGCTGAGGAGTGAAAATGCTTTTATTTTTGTTTTTCAAGGTTTTGGGGCCCTTAACGTGCTCGAAAACTCTTGAAACTTTGCACACGGTCGGAACCCGCGGCCATCAGGGTCGGACCGAAGATGGTACCGGGCGTGGCAGGGGGCTCGACAGCGCCCCTGGAATGGGATTCGAACACTTGTCCATATATCAAACATGCTTGCATGTAATGATATGAAACTTCGGTACACTTGTAGATCTCGTCGGGCCGAACAACTTTCGTGCTCTAAGTTTTACGCCAGCCCAACAGGAAGTCGGCTATTATGGGTTGTTTGGAAACACATGCTCTGGAATTATATATATTCCGCCTAGAGAATGAATCCAATCGCCACCAAACTCGGTCGGTATGAAGTCAAGACATTGAGGATGCTACATTCGGACGGATTTTTGATATCTCGAACGGTTTGGCCGTGGCGAGGAAATTGATTTATGACTAAAAAGGACACATGAAGTGTGTTATAACTTAGTTAGTTCTATCTACAGTTACAAAACTCAGCGTGTATATTGTTCTCGTCGAGCCGAACAACTTTCTAATTTATAGTCATTAGCTCCGACCAACAGAAAGTCAGATATTGTGGTTTGAATGTGGATTTCTTAAAATTTTTCTCTCTCTGAGTGACCCCTCCCTTTCTGTGTTTTTTCTCTCTGTGTCTCTCTCTCTGACAGACAGAATGGGCCTGCCAAAATTTTTTTTTTGTGTGTGTGTGGGGAAGGGAGGGGGGTTCTCTGTTGGGTGAGATTTGCTTTTTGATTGTTTGATTGTTTTTCAAGGTTTCTGGGACTTTTGGGGCCCTTAACGTGCTCGAAAACTCTTTGAAGCTTTGCACACAGGTCAGAACCCGCGGCCATCAGGGCCGGGCTGAAGCTGGTACCGGGCGTGGCAGGGGGCTCGACAGCGACACCTGGAATGGGATTCAAACACTTGTCCATATATCAAACATGCTTGCATGTAATAATATGAAACTCGAACACTTCTAGATCTCGTCGGGCCGAACAACTTTCTAATTTACAGTCATTAGCTCAGACCAACAGAAAGTCAGATATTTTGGTTTGAATGTGGAACACATTTCAAATTAACTTTGAAGCTCCAAAAAGCACATCAAAAGTAACATAAAAGAAGGGAGTGTGTTATAACTTCTGCATACATTAACTGATCTCGATGAAACTTCAGCAGTGTGTTCGCGGGAAGAGGCCGGTCGCATGGATGTGACTACTGTGAGTCAAAGTTATAGCGCCACCAACTGGCAGAAGGAAGTGTCACTTTCAAAATGCTTTGAAATCATCCTCTTATGTCTCAAGTGAACAAACAGACCAACAGAAAGTCAGATATTTTGGTTTGAATGTGGAACACATTGCAAATGAACTTTGAAGCTCCAAAAAGCACACAAAGGAAGCATAAAAGCAAGGAAGTGTGTTATAACTTTTGCATACATTAACTGATCTCGATGAAACTTCAGCAGTGTGTTTTGCGGGAAGAGGCCGGTCGCATGGATGTGACTACTGTGAGTCAAAGTTATAGCGCCACCAACTGGCAGAACGAAGTGTGTCACTTTCAAAATGCTTTGAAATCACCCCCTTATGTCTCAATTGAACAAACAGTTGATAAAGAAATCGGGTATCAATATATTGAATTATGAATTATTGCAGTGATCAACTGTGATGTCCGGTTAAGATGAAAATAAACTATCGCTCTGTCTAAGCGATTATCTTTCTGAAACACGTCACAAAAACTTACAGAAACGGATAACACAAACATGATGTTGGAAATATACACTTATCAGAATAGTTATATTAAACTTGTCTATTTCAGTTAAAGCCATTTCAGTTATAAAGCTGTCTCATATGTAATTTCTCCTTTAATTCTATAATATAACCACTAGGTGGAGGTCTAAGCATATTTTCTGTATTCTCGTTGTTTTAACGTAAGAAGAAGACTTGTACGTGTTGACTGTTGAGAACGGTGTTTGGAGTTTTTAAAAGACGCGGACCAGACGGAAAAACAAGACATACTGCATCATTGCGTTCAATATTTTAACGAGGGCCACTCGTGACGCTGTACACGGTGTAAACATCAGCTTAAGGACTCTTAAAAATGTATATACGTCTCAGTTCTGGATGGAGTTATTTGCAGACCTTAGAGATGCTGGATACTTCAACGGGAGTCGTGAGCGTCATTGCTTTGGTGATTTTACTCAGAACAGGGTTTCCGCGGGTCTTAAAAAGTCTTAAAAATTCAAAAATTTCAAAATCACAATTTAAGGCCTTAAAAGTCTTAAATTTGCTGAAGTATTGTGTTCTAAGTCTTAAATAATTTTTAACAGGTCTTAATTTTCCTACGTCCATGTAAAACTCATTTAAATGCTCCCGCAGCTTTGGAATGTTTTTTTTTTAATTCCGTGGTGTTGTAGTTTCTTATTTCAGCTAGTCCAAATATAATTAGCTGTATTATGACTACAAAATAGACCAACATGCAACAGCCAATCAGCTTTGAGCTTTCGTGTTATTGGCGCGAGTCTCTCGGATACCACAGAAAGACGTTAAACGGATTTTATTCAGCTATGAGGAAGTGCAAGTTTAGCGATACTTGGCTTGAAAAATCTGAATTTCGTGCTTGGTTAAAGCCAGTTGCAAATAACGCATTTGAAGCCTACTGCTTATGCAAGAAAGCTATTAAATTGGGAATGTTGGGTGTACAGGCGCTGGAGTCTCATTCAAAAAGTGAAAAACATCTAACTGCTGTGAAGGGTCTCCAGCAAACGACAGCCATCAGCCATTACGCGCTTTGGAATAGCGGATGATGACTAATTTCCAAAATCACGGGACCGTTCGTGCTGATGTTCGACGAAAGTCTTAATCGCACCACCAAAATGAAACAGCTGGACCTGCACGTACGTTTTTGGGAGGGCGGGCAGGTGCAGTCAAGATACCTGGGATCCCAGTTCATGGGTCATGCAACTGCCGAGGACTTAATGAAACATGTAAAAGTAAGTAAATGTTTTATTTTAGCAAATAAATAAATTTGAGCTAAAATTATTTTAGCTGTTACGACTTTGTTTATAGATTATTATTTTTTCATTAGCAAAAGGGTGATTAGAGTGGTATTTTCTGTTGAGAACTCTGTTGCACCCTGTTGACTTAAATGGGGCGCGTTCTCTTGAATTGCTTAGTTACCAATGATCGCGGCGTTAACTCGACAATCGACTACTGTGGACTTCGACCGAAAACAGGAAGGCCCTGTCCCAATATGCACACTATGCCCTAAGGCCTTCCTCGAAGTGGACACTTGTTGAAAGTGCACTTAGCGGAGTAAGTCGCTAAGGGCCCAGCTGTGAAAAGCAGAATTGGGACAGTTTTGCACACGTCACTATCTACGTCACTTCTGTTGTGATCAGGAGAGCAAACATAACGTGCAGGGTAGTCCGATAGACTTCTATATATCTCTGAACCGGAGCCTGTAGCGTTGAAATTTGACGTCTTGGGTAAGCTCACCGCAATGGTCTGCTGCGAATGGGTCGAGACTGCAATAAATAAAAATAAAAAGGAATAGGCTACAATAAATGATCTATGGCAGGGCTAGTATAATGGTGGCCCCCAGATCATCTTTATCTGGCCCTCCAACAGTTTTTTTATGTTTAAAAACCCTCACAATCTGATATAAAAGTGCCCTCTCAGCAAAGGTTTAGCGCGTTCATAGGCAACCGCATTCATCGGTGAGTTTAACAACGCTCATTGTGGTGTACAACCCCATTCATCGGTGAGTTTAACAACGCTCAACTGCAGGTAAAGCGGCATTCAGAGGTGAGTTTAACCAAAACAACGCTAAACTGCATGTGGCTAATGTTTACACTCAGGGTACATTACGGCATGTTTTCCATAACGTTACGACGTTCTCAATATAATTCATAATCCCACGTTTATAATGAACAACGCGTTATGGTTATTGTGTTATTAAAAACTGTGTACGCAGGTGTTACAGTTAACATGGTAACACTAAGTTACACCTGGTTTACTTGTATGTTACTGATTAAGAAGTAATGTCAAAAAACAGTTATAACTGCATGAAGATGAATGGTAACACAATACTGGCAAAATACTGTTTACATCTTGCAAATGCATATGATTCAAGACTAGAATTCCCCCAGAACGGAGGGAGGGGCGGGTGACCAAACCTCATTATCATTTAAAGTCATATGCACTGAAACGGCGTGCTGAAAACGGAGCTGTTTTTGAGCAGTTAAAATTAGTGTTTTCTTAAAATACTAATGAGAATTTTTAATAAAAGTATATTACAAAGTTTTCATTTAGACCCTAAAGATTCATATTAACTTGTACAAAAATGGCATTATATGACCCCTTTAAGGTTACAAATACACACACACACACACACTCCATCATTGCAATCTTGACATTGCAGCCTGTTCATTATAGCCGCAATAAAATATAATAATAAAATAGTAAACCTACCATATAAAAATTACTCTGTTTAAATAGTCAGTAGTACAATTCAGTATCATTCACAGTAAGCACCGCCCACTGTGATGTTTCCAAGCATATTTTTACGCATGTAAAGAGGATGATTTTCTACGTCGGTATTGGAGCGTGAGTAAAGTACAAAGCCTATAATAACTGGCAGAAGGCAGTAAGAGAAACAGGAAGTCTGTTATAACTTCTGCATACATTAATTGATCTCGACGAAACTTCAGCAGTGTGTTCGCTGTAAGAGGCCGATCGCATGGATGTTGCTATTGTGAGTCAGTTATAGCGCCACCAACTGGCAGAAGGAAGTGTGTCACTTTCAAAATGATTTTAAATCACCCCTTATGTCTCAAGTGAACAAACAGACCAACAGAAAGTCAGATATTTTGGTTTGAATGTGGATTTCTTGGAATTTGCACACATCTTCTCGACGGTCGAAGCGAGCTTACGTTATTGCCCGTCGTGCGCGGCGACCCTAAAGGCCCAGGGGTGGCGGTGCCACCGGCTTGGGCCCGTCATCGCTGCTCGCAGCTTTAATTATAATTGTTTTTATAATCTCAAGTTTTAACTTTCTGGGTAAAATAACAGTTGGTAGTTCAAGTACTCCTGATATCCCATTCGAAATAAAAAAGACAGAGCCACTGTAAGTAGTAGCAACAACAGATATGATCCTCACCGTATTTCCTTCCCTCAATTATATACAATGTTATAATTATATCAATATATCAAGTCTAAATATATGACAGATAGATATATATATATATATATATATATATATATATATATATATATATATATATATATATATATATATATATATATATATATAAAAAAAATAGTACTTAAGCATATATCTTGATCTTATTCTTTAGTGTACTGCAAATAAAAGAGCAAGCTTGGAGACTCACCTCTGAACAGACTAAAGCACAAGATGGGTTAACTATCACCTGCGTCTTGAGTAAATCTCCATTGTGCTGCAGTGTCTTCTGATCTGTGGATAGGGAAGATAAGTGGACATTCAGAAAATTAATAAACCAAAAAAGGGGTCAAATCTAAAAAGGCCCCTGGACATGTGCAGGCGACAGGAGTTGGAGTCTGTATTGCAACATTTCTGGCTACCGTTCCTATCGCTCCCAATAATAATGCCCCCCCCCCCCAAAAAAGTACAGATAACATTTTTAGATGAGAACATAGAATTAGCACATACTATGTGCTGCAGATGGGTTGAGCAGGAAGGACAGAATGTGGCCTCATTGATGCTGGCTGGGAACTCTGATCCATTTATTGGATTTCAGCACACAGCATAGAGTGGTACATGGAGTTAAATATGCCACGTGACAATATTGTTCTGATTGTATCTAGTGAAACAATCAGGACTCATCTCCAAAAGGTGTTTGGACACTTAATGTCTAAATGTCATTGTATTAAGCCAGTTGTTCTCAAAGTGCCCCATTTTCAAATCTTGTTCTCTTTCACACAGATTTGCTTAGGTGGCAAAACACACAACATCCAATACATTTTGCATTTCAACTGTTTTACAATAAAAACTTATTTTTGTGTTTTGCTTGAAAATTGTGTTTGTACTATATTTCCATAAAATAAATGCCAAACGGCTTGCTTTTTTACAATGCAAACATATTCACACATTTTTAAAGGGGACCTATTATGCAAAATTCACTTTTATATGGTGTTTGAACATAAATGTGTGTTTGCAGTGTGTACACAACCACCCTACAACGATAAAAATCCACCCAGTCCTTTTTTTTTTTTAGAACAAGCCGTTTGCAGTTTCTGTATAAAGTGACATCACTTCATACAGGCCCTGCTCACGACTGCCGGCGGACATGTTTGTTTGTGTGTATTGTTTCGTTATAGCACATAGCGAACGTTGTAACAGTATTTGAGTGTGTGTGTTGCTCATCCATCTTTGCAAAATTGCTGAAAAAAACTCTACAACAAATAAATACATTTATCGAATAACCATTCAGAGACTTCCTGGTTCATTCAAAGTTGTTACTTCTGCCGGAGTCTCCCTCATTCAAACATATAGGGCTGAACTATTTTCACTCTCAGTCATATTGCTTATGATGTCTAGTTATCCGACTAAACTCTGCCCTATTCTGGATATGGGGCGAGGAGCACTAGCTCATTTGCATTTAAAGAGACACCCATAAAAACAGCTCATATGCCAAAGATTGGCATTTTCAACATGGTATAATAAATGACCTGTAGGGTATTTTGAGCTGAAAGTTCACAGACACATTCTGGGGACACTAAAGATTTAAATTACATCTTGTGAAAAGGGGTATAATAGGTGCCCTTTAAGTGTGACTTTGATTGGGTTTATTGTTCCAGAAGGAAAGGTTATAGTTCCTAAAATGTATATCACTTATGGTGACAATGTCACTTTTAAGCTGTGGATTAAGAAGTAAAGGATGTTGAAGAGGTCACAAAAAGGATATTTAAGACTGGTCTAAGTCTTTTCTGCACACAATGAGCAAATATGAGCAGAGGGTAATTCTAGTCTTCAGCCTTTGCAGCATGAAGAGGTGAAAACACATGGTAGAAGGATGCATATCTTTCCTTCCTGTATGAAAGAGAAAGCTGTGACAACATCTCTTCAAACCTCTATCATTCACAGAAAAACCAGACTAACATTAAAGTGTTGTATAGCAGTTTCTTCCAATCTACACCATAGTATCAGCATAAACCCTGACCATATATTATTGTGTGTGATCTTAACAAGCAGAAATTATAGCAGTTGCAGATTTTCCCCTATCTGGCATCAAAACAGATAGAAAACTACTTCGACACAGACAGCATCTGAGCTCTACAGAGCAGGTCCATGAGTAAGACAAATACTGAATATATAAATATATGGCAGATGAAGATAGCAGCCCCATTTTTATTTATAACACAGCTGACACTTGGGTATTTTGAGAGCCGACTAGCTGATTAACAAAAGTGGTCTATCTAGTGTCAGATCTAAAATGTACTGAAATCTTGTCAATGGATAGTGCACACTAGGGCGGGGCATACATAAAGATTTCCAGATTTGATTAGATTTTAATTTGGAAACCTTTAATTTTGTACAATACAAAAAAAATTAAACAAAAATCAGGATCCAAATTATGCTATTTAATTGCCGTTTATTTAACAGATATCATACTCAACACAACCAAAGCTGAAGTAACAGCTAAAAAATTAAGACCAATCTTGGGTTTTTAAGAATGGTTAGCAAGATCATGACTAATTGGAAAATTTACCCGGCCCTTTCTGTTTTCAAATATTTCTTAGTGAACTTTGAGCTATGGCATAAAATGGTAGTCACTAAAATTCAGCAAATTTGTATACATATGAATTGTGATCATAAATGATATATATACATAACAGTTAGTTCCAGTTAGAGTGGTGTTGTCGTAGTGGGCTAAAGCACATAACTGGTAATCAGAAGGTTGCTGGTTCGAGCCCCACAGCCACCACCATTGTGTTCTTGAGCAAGGCACTTAACTCCAGGTTGATCCGGGGGGATGGTCCCTGTAATAAGTGCACTGTAAGTCGCTTTGGATAAAAGCGTCTGCCAAATGCATAAATGTAAATGTAGGTGACGTGAAGTGAATCCGCGTCAGCCAGTGTCTACATAAAACAGCTCTTCATGATCACTTGTATTATTACTACTAAATCTAAGAAATAGCTTTAAACGGATTTAAATGAACAACTTCAGCATTACACCTCATCACAGCTGAGAGACAAAACAGACTGATTAATTACACAATGGGTGCTGTTTAAAATGGCGGAGGACATTGCGGTTTCTATAGTGACTGACTTTCGCTACCGCGAAATACCCATGTTTGGATGCTATTTTTTCAATGAGAAAGCTAATCTTCAGAAATCCTCCATTCATCTCTCTCTCTATCTATACTAAGCTATAAAAACAAATATAGGTTGACTACTAGTATATAGGACATAACAATAGTATTGGGGGCTTAGCCTTGTAAAAACCATAAAACAATGTAGCCCCCACCCCCAAATATTTATAATGGTACAAAGCACACATATTTTCACAAGCATACATAACACAAGGTGCTTGACATGCCGTTTGAAATCTGTGTAAATAGGGGTGAGGGTTTAATCTGAGCTGTATATGGTTTCAGAACATACTAGTTCGACCAGCTGCCCTCAATATCTAAACAGATTAGAGCTGCTTCTGTGTTACAGGAAGAGGGTCACATCCCCCTACAATTTTTTTGTTGTAAAAACAGCTGATTCTGCCCCAAATTCTCTGGCCTTTCATTTTAAATGATGAGAAAACTGAAATGGAAGCTTGTCATGGGAAATTGTCATGTAACTATATAATAACTATGAGCCTACATCATAGGCGTTGCAACCATAATAATATTACAATCATATATCACCCACTTTCTGGGAAACATTCATTATCTACTTTTCAAAATATAACTTGTATTACAATAGACAGTACAGTGGAAATCAATTCCATCATTTCCAGACACAGGAAGGTGAGCACTGTTTGCTGGTCAGGGATCAGTGGGCTCTCACCATGACTTTCCTGAACAGCTGCTCAGAGATTAGTCAGAATCTGCCCGCCTGGAAATGACGAGGACAACCTGTCACACTGAACAGGAAGAGAGATGTGACCCATGACAGCTGAACGGTATTAAGGATCTGGGCTGCACGCCCGCCCACCCGCCCGCCCACCTGCCTACCTCTAAAGGATTATTAGGAACACCTGTTCAATTTCTCATTAATGCAATTATCTAATCAACCAATCACATGGCAGTTGCTTCAATGCGTTTAGGGGTGTGGTCCTGGTCAAGACAATCTCCTGAACTCCAAACTGAATGTCAGAATGGGAAAGAAAGGTGATTTAAGCAATTTTGAGCGTGGCATGGTTGTTGGTGCCAGACGGGCCGGTCTGAGTATTTCACAATCTGCTCAGTTACTGGGATTTTCATGCACAACCATTTCTAGGGTTTACAAAGAATGGTGTGAAAAGGGAAAAACATCCAGTATGTGGCAGTCCTGTGGGCGAAAATGCCTTGTTGATGCTAGAGGTCAGAGGAGAATGGGCCGACTGATTCAAGCTGATAGAAGAGCAGCTTTGCCTGAAATAAACACTCGTTACAACCGAGGTATGCAGCAAAGCATTTGTGAAGCCACAACACGCACAACCTTGAGGCGGATGGGCTACAACAGCAGAAGACCCCACCGGGTACCACTCATCTCCACTACAAATAGGAAAAAGAGGCTACAATTTGCAAGAGCTCACCAAAATTGGACAGTTTAAGACTGGAAAAATGTTGCCTGGTCTGATGAGTCTCGATTTCTGTTGAGACATTCAGATGGTAGAGTCAGAATTTGGCGTAAACATAATGAGAACATGGATCCATCATGCCTTGTTACCACTGTGCAGGCTGGTGGTGGTGGTGTAATGGTGTGGGGGATGTTTTGTTGGCACACTTTAGGCCCCTTAGTGCCAATTGGGCATTGTTTAAATGCCACGGCCTACCTGAGCATTGTTTCTGACCATGTCCATCCCTTTATGGCCACCATGCACCCATCCTCTGATGGCTACTTCCAGCAGGATAATGCACCATGTCACAAAGCTCGAATCATTTCAAATTGGTTTCTTGAACATGACAATGAGTTCACTGTACTAAAATGGCCCCCACAGTCACCAGATCTCAACCCAATAGAGCATCTGTGGTGGAACGGGAGCTTCGTGCCCTGGATGTGCATCCCACAAATCTCCATCAACTGCAAGATGCTATCCTATCAATATGGGCCAACATTTATAAAGAATGCTTTCAGCACCTTGTTGAATCAATGCCACGTAGAATTAAGGCAGTTCTGAAGGCGAAAGGGGGTCAAACACAGTATTAGTATGGTGTTCCTAATAATCCTTTAGGTGAGTGTATATATATATATATATATACACACACACGTCTTATATATTGGGGAAAAAAGAACATTTAAAAAATTTTTTTTTATAAATTGCGAGCTTAATATTTTCATTACAAGTCAGTTGTTTGTGTACATAATCACTGTACATTAGTTAACATGAATTAACAATAACCAATACTTTTACAGCATTTATGTTTATTAGTTATAGTTAATTTCTACATAAACAAATACATTTTTACATTGCATAAAAGTTGTGTGTTAACATTAGTTAATGAATTATGAATGAACATTAGTATTTGTATAAATTGACATCAAGATTTATAAATGCTGTAGAAAAAAAAATTAGAAGTTCATGATATCCAATTCGGTTATCTAAACCAAATTTCAGAAACTTCATCCCACTGAAATCTTTCTGAATAAAGTCTAAAATAGATCTTGGCATGGATTAATATTTACTGAGCAAACCATTATTTTGAAGAGGGGGTAACTATATCTTAACTTGGAGAAGGCCTGTCACGATTTTTAAATAATCATCTGATCGTGGTTATTTGAGAACTGCGATTATTGTGCACATCAAATTCCAATCACATTTGAATGGCCAAATAAAGAAATTAAGAAAATATATTGGCTAAATGACATCAACGACATGTTTTTGTGTATAGTTGAACTCTGAGTGTCACTAAGCCGCACTGTGGATGTCAACCAGCTGCTCCTGTTCGGAAGAGCTTTTGAACCGCTTCTCTAACGCACTCTGATGCGTGCACCGGTAGCAGAAAATATAAACAAACAAATATAAACTTTGATAGTGAACGCAAAGTGCTGCGGCTGCACTTTAAACGATCCTGTAATGGCAAATTTTTTTTACATTCTGATATCATATATGCAGTGTTAATGACACACAGTGGAACAGAGACAACTATATACTTTCAACAGATATTAGATTCTGGTTCAGAACAAACCTTTTTTTCCCCTTTTTAATTTTCATTTGTAAGGCCATGGTTAAATCCATGAGATATGTGGCTTTCAATGTGGCTCCATTCAAAAATGGTTTCTTTGCCCATTTTTAATGGTCCAAAACCAAATGTGGGTCACATGGTATCTTGTCCAACAAAACAAAGACCAAAAGAAACTAGAAATAAACCTTTATTTAAATCAAATATAAACAGAAGTCAAACACAAAACTGAGAATCCCCCCCCAAAAAAACTATTATTAAGAAATAGTGATACAAGTGACCTTTCAGAGAAGTATATCTAGTTTGTAAAAAAAATTGAGCCTGGGCATTTATACTAGGGGTTTAATGGTCCACTCATCTCACAATTCGGTTCATGATACTGAATTCACAGTTCAGATTGTTTCACGATACTTTATATAAAGCCTGAATCAAAAAAGTGAAGATTAAAAGTTATTTTATTTAGAAGACATTTGCCAAACAGTTTCTTACTTAAAATGTATAAATAAAATATAACTGAAAGAACGGTTCATTAAAATGTACTGGGACAAAAATCAGCCCAGCACAGGGCAATGATGTCACAAAATGAACATTTTTGATTTTCTCTCCCCTTTTCTCCCCAATTTGGCATGTCCAATTCCCAATGCGCTTTAAGTCCTCGTGGTGGCGTAGTGACTCGCCTCAATCAGGGTTGCGGAGGATGAATCTCCGTTACCTCCGTGCCACACATCTTATCAGGTGGCTTTTTGAGCGTGTTACCACATATATATAGCATGTGTGGAGGTTCATGCTATTCTCCGCAGCACCCAAGCACAACTCACCACGAGCCCCACCAAGAGAGAGAAAACCACATTATAGGGACCACGAGGAGGTTTCCCCACATGACTCTACCCTCCCTAGCAACCGGGCAAGTTTGGTGGCTTAGGAGACCTGGCTGGAGTCACTCTGCACACCCTGGACTTGATCTTGTGACTCCACGGGTGGTAGTCGGCGTCATTGCTCGCTACCCAGGCCCCCCACAAAATGAACATATGAATAATTATGAAAATACAGAATTAGGTTAGATATGCTTTCAAATGGTTACAATTTAAAAAATTCTAAATTATTATTCAATTTTTCTAAAATATATTTTAATGCAGGCTCTAAAATTGAAAACACATTTGACATTAGGATTATATTCCTAAATATAGCATTATTTTACATAATATTCAAAATTATCTGATATTAATATTGTACTATAATTAGACCTCTGTAAACTGTAATTCTCTCACAGTGCATATTCACTCTCATGCAGAAGATGGACATTCAATCCCTCACACTAAACAGCATTATTATAGTGTGCTTCCATTAGCGTTAGGCCTACATATTACATCATATAGATGTTAACTGAAGTACAGCACGAACATCCATCGCATGCATCATCATGAGGATTCAGATTGCTGACTGTTAAGCACTTCTGAAGAGGATGTTAGTCTGAGAAGTGCATTATATGAGATTATGATCAATGTTTGTCATCACTCATTCTCCACAACTCATCGACACCTGCTGCTAGTGTGCATGAAGCAATTTCCATTTACATGACTGCATGAAGTAGGTGTTGAACTTTGCGTATTGAATAGAACAACAGGCATTGAGAGAGAGAGAAAAAAAAACGACCTCCAATAGGGCTGCACGATTATAGCAAAAATCATAATTGTCAATTATTGCTCTTGATATTGTAATCGTGATTTTTAATGTCGATTAAAATACTGAGACATCACGAAGCAACCAACCGTGTGGTTCTTCAGAGTAGCAGATTTCAATGGTGGATATGAATCGCGCTCGTTTCTTTTATGCATCTTTTAAGCATTTTATATTGTAACTACATAGGTACATTTCCTGAAGAAAATGTGAGTGGTGCTTGCCGTGGCGAAACTCGTCAAACAGCATGCTGTAACTCGAAAAGAACAAAAATGATGGTCGTAAATAAATCAACCCGGAATTCTGTACGATTTTCTGGTGCAGAAATATGTGATTTGTTACTCGGTTGCTAGGGTAAGCCCGTGTGGTTGCTATGCAGTTACCAAGGTAATACAATACGCGGCTCCTTTCCATCCCGAGCGAAATAAGTCAACCCGGAAGTCTCTACGTTTTTCCGATGCAGAGATATGTGATTTGTTACTCTGCTGCTAGGGTAACCCCAAGTGGTTGATAGGCAGTTACCGTAGTGATACTTATGAAGTGTCCTTGCCATCCTGATTGGAATAAATCAACCCAGAAGTCTCTCTGATTTTCTGGTGCAGAGATATAGTTGTAGCTAAACGGTTGCTAGGGTACTCTGTTTAGTTGCTAGGGAGTGGCTTGGCAGCTGCCAATCGTGAAACTTCAAAGGCTGCTTGTCAGTATGAGTGATATAAACCAACTCCCATGCCTCTGTGACATTCAGAATCGAAGATATCCCTCTATGGATTTTGGTTGCTAAGGTGCTCAACAATGGTTGCTAGGGAGGGGCTAGGAAGTGTTGAGGTGATTCATGCTTGGCTGTTTGCTGGCCCGAGTCAAACGAGACCACCCTTGTGTTTCTATGACACTACTATCCGGAGATATCTCTGTTTCAATAGAAGTCTATGGGACTTGTTGCTAAGGTGCTCTAAATGGTTGCTAGGGTGTGGCTTGATAGCTTAACAATGATCCTGAGAGACTGATTGGTCGTCTGAGTAAAATGAGCCCGCCCCCTCGTCTCTATGACACTGTGATCCAGAGCTATGTTCAATACAAAATCTCTATGCCATTTCATTTCATGGGCCGTCCTACACCATTATAAGTCAATTGGGGCATTTTTGGGCAGCTCCTGCCCCCCAGGGGTGCAACTTTTACCCCATATTGAGGTATGCTCTTACAGAGCCTGCCAGCCTCTTCAAATGTGGCAAATCACACGTTTCTGTGAAATCCTCGATCGGAGCTGTGACGCGTCAAAGTTTGTCGCAATGTTAAGTCTATGGGATTTTTCGGCCGCTTTTTTGCCCCTGGGGCAAATACCGTACCCCCGATCGCTTATAAAAGTCATAGCACACGTGTCATCAATAGGCCGTTCGATTTGACACCTCATTCGTGGGTCTACGCCAAACGGTGCGGGACGAGTTAGGTGCGAGTTAGTTTTGTACGGAGATATAAAAATAAAAATAATAAGTATGTGAGATTACAATAGTGATGCTTTACAAGCACCACTAATAATAATAAGAAAAAGAAAAATAAGTATGTGAGATTACAATAGTGATGCTTTGCAAGCACCACTAACTAGATAGGTACATTTCCAGAAGAAAATGTGAGTGGTGCTTGCCGTGGCAAAACTCGTCAAACAGCATGTTATAACTTGAAAAGAACAAAAATTATGGTCATAAATAAATCAAACCAGAAGTCTGTAAATAAATCAACCCAGAAGTCTGTACGATTTTCTGGTGCAGAAATATGTGATTTGTTACTCGGTTGCTAGGGTAACCCCATCTGGTTGCCAGGCAGTTACCATAGTGATACTAATCAAGTCTCCTTGCCGTCCTGATTGAAATAAGTGAACCCGGAAGTCTGTACTATTTTCTGGGGCAGAGATATGTGATTTGTTACTCGGTTGCTAGGGTAACCCTATCTGGTTGCTAGGCAGTTACCATAGTGATACTAATCAAGTCTCCTTGCCATCCTGATTGAAATAAGTCAACCCGGAAGTCTCTACGTTTTTCTGATGCAGAGATATGTGATTTGTTAATCGGTTGCTAGGGTAACCTCATCTGGTTGCTAGGCAGTTACCATAGTGATACTAATGAAGTGTCCTTGCCATCCTGAGTGTAATAAGTCAACCCGGAAGTCTCTACGTTTTTGTGATGCAGAGATATGTGATTTGTTACTCTGTTGATAGGGTAACCCCATCTGGTTGCTAGGCAGTTACCATAGTGATACTAATGAAGTCTCCTTGCCATCCTGATTGAAATAAGTCAACCCGGAAGTCTCTACGTTTTTCTGATGCAGAGATATGTGATTTGTTACTCTGTTGCTAGGGTAACACCATCTGGTTGCTAGGCAGTTACCATAGTTATACTAATCAAATGTCCTTGCCATCCTGATTGAAATAAGTCAACCCGGAAGTCTCTACGTTTTTCTGATGCAGAGATATGTGATTTGTTACTCGGTTGCTAGGGTAACCTCATCTGGTTGCTAGGCAGTTACCATAGTGATACTAATGAAGTGTCCTTGCCATCCTGAGTGAAATAAGTCAACCCGGAAGTCTCGACTATTTTCTGGTGCAGAGATATGTGATTTGTTACTCGGTTGCTAGGGTAACCCCATCTGGTTGCTAGGCAGTTACCATAGTGATACTAATGAAGTCTCCTTGCCATCCTGATTGAAATAAGTCAACCCGGAAGTCTCTACGTTTTTCTGATGCAGAGATATGTGATTTGTTACTCTGTTGCTAGGGTAACCCCATCTGGTTGCTAGGCAGTTACCATAGTGATACTAATGAAGTCTCCTTGCCATCCTGAGTGAAATAAATCAACCCGGAAGTCTCTCTGATTTTGTGGTGCAGAGATATAGTTATTGCTAAACGGTTGCTAGGGTACTCTGTTTAGTTGCTAGGGAGTGGCTTGGCAGCTGCCAATCATGAAACTCCAAAGGCTGCTTGTCAGTATGAATGATATAAACCAACTCCCATGCCTCTGTGACATTCAGAATGGAAGATATCCCTCTATGGATTTTTGTTGCTAAGGTGCTCGACAATGGTTGCTAGGGAGGGGCTAGAAAGTGTTGAGGTGATTCATGATTGGCTGTTTGCTGCCCCGAGTCAAACGAGACCACCCTTGTGTTTTTATGACACTTCTACCCGGAGATATCCCTTTGAAGTCTTTCATTAGAAGTCTATGGGACTTGTTGCCAAGGTGCTCTAGATAGATTCAAAATGATCCTGAGAGACTGATTGGTGGTCTGAGTAAAATGAGCCCGCCCCCTTGTCTCTATGACACTGTGATCCAGAGCTATGTTCAATACAATATCCCTATTTCATGGTCCGTCTTACACCATTGTAATTCAATGGGGGCAACTTTGGGCTGCTCCTGCCCCCCAGGGGTGCAACTTTTACCCCATATTGAGGCATGCTCTTACAGAGCCTGCCAGCCTCTTCAAATGTAGCAAATCACACGTTTCTGCGAAATCCTCGCTCGGAGCTGTGATGCGTCAAAGTTTCTCGCAATGTTAAGTCTATGGGATTTTGCGGCCGCTTTTTTGCCCCTGGGGCAAATACCGTACCCGATCAGCTACAAAAGTCATAGCACACGTGTCCTCAATAGGCCGTTCGATTTGATACCTCATTCGTGGGTCTACGCCAAACGGTGCGGGACGAGTTAGGTGCCAAACTTTTGTACGGAGATATAAAAATAAAAATAAAAATAATAAGTATGTGAGATTACAATAGTGATGCTTTGCAAGCACCACTAACTAGATGGGTACATTTCCTGAAGAAAATGTGAGTGGTGCTTGCCGTGGCAAAACTCGTCAAACAGCACGTTGTAACTTGAAAAGAACAAAAATTATGGTCATAAACAAATCAACCCAGAAGTCTGTACGATTTTTAAGTGCAGGAATATGTGATTTGTTACTTGGTTGCTAGGGTAAGCCCATGTGGTTGCTATGCAGTTACCAAGGTAATACAATACATGGCTCCTTTCCATCCTGAGTTAAATAAGTCAACCCGGAAGTCTCTACGATGTTCTGATCCAGAGATATGTGATTTGTTACTTGGTTGCTAGGGTAACCTCTCCTTGTTGCTAGGCAGTTACCATAGTGATTCTAATCAAGTGTCTTTGCCATCCTGATTGAAATAAATCAACTCAGAAGTCTGTAAAATTTTCTGGTGCAGAGATATGTGATTTGTTACTCGGTTGCTAGGGTAACCCCATCTGGTTGTTAGGCAGTTACCATAGTGATACTAATCAAGTCTCCTTGCCATCCTGATTGAAATAAGTCAACCCGGAAGTCTCTACGTTTTTGTGATGCAGAGATATGTGATTTGTTAGTGGGTTGCTAGGGTAACCCAATCTGGTTGCTAGGCAGTTACCATAGTGATACTAATGAAGTCTCCTTGCCATCCTGATTGAAATAAGTCAACCCGAAGTCTCTACGTTTTTGTGATGCAGAGATATGTGATTTGTTACTTGGTTGCTAGGGTAACTCCATCTGGTTGCTAGGCAGTTACCATAGTGATACTAATGAAGTCTCCTTGCCATCCTGATTGAAATAAGTCAACCCGGAAGTCTCTACGTTTTTGTGATGCAGAGATATGTGATTTGTTAGTCGGTTGCTAGGGTAACCCCATCTGGTTGCTAGGCAGTTACCATAGTTATAATAATCAAGTGTCCTTGCCATCCTGATTGAAATAAGTCAACCCGGAAGTCTCTACGCTTTTCTGATGCAGAGATATGTGATTTGTTACTCTGTTGCTAGGGTAACCCCATCTGGTTGCTAGGCAGTTACCATAGTGATAGTAATCAAGTTTCCTTGCCATCCTGATTGAAATAAATCAACCCAGAAGTCTCTCTGATTTTCTGGTGCAGAGATATGTGATTTGTTACTTGGTTGCTAGGGTAACCCCATCTGGTTGCTAGGCAGTTACCATAGTGATACTAATGAAGTGTCCTTGCCATCCTGGTTGAAATAAATCAACCCAGAAGTCTCTCTGATTTTCTGGTGCAGAGATATAGTTATAGCTAAACGGTTGCTAGGGTACTCTGTTTAGTTGCTAGGGAGTGGCTTGGCAGCTGGCAATCATGAATCTCCAAAGGCTGCTTGTCAGTATGAATGATATAAACCAACTCCCATGCCTCTGTGACATTCAGAATGGAAGATATCCCTCTATGGATTTTGGTTGCTAAGGTGCTCGACAATGGTTGCTAGGGAGGGGCTAGGAAGTGTTGAGGTGATTCATGTTTGGCTGTTTGCTGCCCCGAGTCAAAGAAGACCACCCTTGTGTTTCTATGACACTTCTATCCGGAGATATCCCTTTGATCTCTTTCATTAGAAGTCTATGGGACTTGTTGCTAAGGTGCTGTAAATGGTTGCTAGGGCGTGGCTTGATAGCTTTGCAATGATCCTGAGAGACTGATTGGTCGTCTGAGTAAAATGAGGCAGGCCCCTTGTCTCTATAACACTGTGATCCAGAGCTATGTTTAATAAAAAATCCCTATTTCATGGGCCGTCCTACACCATTGTAAGTCAATGGGGGCAACTTTGGGCAGCTCCTGCCCCCAGGGGTGCAACATTTACCCCATATTGAGGTATGCTCTTACAGAGCCTGCCAGCCTCTTCAAATGTGGCAAATCACACGTTTCTGCGAAATCCTCGCCGGAGCTGTGACGTGTCAAAGTTTGACGCAATGTTAAGTCTATGGGATTTTTCGGCCGCTTTTTGCCCCTGGGGCAAACACCGTACTCGATCGCTTATAAATGTCATAGCACACGTGTCATCAATAGGCCGTTCGATTTGACACCTCATTCGTGGGTCTACGCCAAACGGTGCGGGACGAGTTAGGTGCCGAAATTTTGTACGGAGATATAATAATAAGAAGAAAAATAAGTATGTGAGATTACAATAGTGATGCTTTGCAAGCACCACTAATAATAAGTATGTGAGATTACAATAGTGATGCTTTGCAAGCACCAATAATAAAAAGAAGAATAATAAGTATGTGAGATTACAATAGTGATGCTTTGCAAGCACCACTAATAAAAAGAAGGATAATAAGTATGTGAGATTACAATAGTGATGCTTTGCAAGCACCACTAATAATAATAAGTATGTGAGATTACAATAGTGATGCTTTGCAAGCACCACTAATAATAATAAGTATGTGAGATTACAATAGTGATGCTTTGCAAGCACCACTAATAATAATAAGTATGTGAGATTACAATAGTGATGCTTTGCAAGCACCACTAATAAGTATGTGAGATTACAATAGTGATGCTTTGCAAGCACCACTAATAAGTATGTGAGATTACAATAGTGATGCTTTGCAAGCACCACTAATAAGTATGTGAGATTACAATAGTGATGCTTTGCAAGCACCACTAATAATAATAATAATAAGTATGTGAGATTACAATAGTGATGCTTTGCAAGCACCACTAATAATAATAATAATAAGTATGTGAGATTACAATAGTGATGCTTTGCAAGCACCACTAATAATAAGTATGTGAGATTACAATAGTGACGCTTTGCAAGCACCACTAATAATAATGTTTGTTAAGGCAAGGCAAATAAAAATAATTTTAAATTGATATCTATGGTATAGAATAAATTGAATTATTGCTAAATTACTGCTTAAATTATTAGTCCACGTACAGTAATAATTATGGCATATTCGATATTCAAACTTCTTTACAGCTGATTTAATTTGACCAAGTTACTGCGTTCAGTAAGACCCTCAGATGGCTAGGCAGGGGACCATTCATCCAGTTAGATCTTCAATGGTGATCTTGTTCATGTAAGATCATCGTTGGATAATTTTTGGCCTCAGTGGTTGCACTTTGGTCATTTGCGATCAGAGTTTGTGTGATTCGTGAAAATGTTAAATCTACCAATACCAGCTGCGTGGCAAATGGGTCTTATTAGAGCATAACAATGATGGCGATTCCTGAAATATGCTATTCATGCCATATTCTTTATGATGGCTACACCTCCAAAACACACTTCGAACAGTTAAACTGAATTATTTATTGCTATTTTGAACAAATCATTTTCACAACGCATTACATTTTTTATAAATTGTACACAGAAATCGAGCAATGCGACAAACTCTCCCATTAGAATGACTGCTGTCACTCACTTCAGGTTAATACTGTTTGAGATCTGCATTTCGACGCCAGCTCAATGATGCTCCGCACAATGTTCTGCACTCTCACGAATGATCTCATTAAAAACAAAGCTAATCAGCATAATAAATCACTCATTTACGTCTGTGCCTTGATTAAAACGGGAGCGTTTTAGTTTTGTCGTGTTGATCATTTGCAGTGTATTCAACATCTACGTTTAAAGCGAGCAGTGCAATATGCAATGAATCCAAAATAATTACAAAGTGCTTTTCGCTCGTTCTTCAGCTTATTTTCGAGTGTCAGAAGATGTTTCTATAGTATTAATTTCCCTGTGCTGCGTGAACAGAGCTAGAACATAAAGCAAGCATCTGGGCATTCAGACAGTTTAAAACTTGTACATTAGTATCAGTTGTCATTACAGATAGGACAGAGGACTAATCTAAGCAGCTCTGATTGGCCATTGCTGTTTCATTGCTCAAAAGAACATGTTAGTGATTGGTTAGAATACTCAACCGCTACAAAAACACATTGTAAATAGAAACCATTGATGCAACAGGAGCAAACTTAAATTGAACATTGTAATCATCCATTTTCACGATTACATAATCGTGGCAGCCGTGATCGTAATTGCGATTCGTTTTTCTATTAATTGTGCAGCCCTAACCTCCAATCTCCGTGACGCGCATAGTCAAATTTTTTTAACCACAATATATCGTCCAACAATTACACCCATAATAACTAAAAATTATTTTGAGCCTGGGGACCTCTGGTTTTGTGGACATGGAATGAACATCCAACAATAATTGGTGTTAACGAATAGAACCTTATCGTAAAGTATTACCAATCATTTAAATCATAACATCATAATTAGGAGAACAAGAGGTGAGTTTTAAATAAATTAACTATTTTAGAGCAAACTTTGCCATTGTAAGATCCACTAACTTAAAGTAAAAAAAGAAATTTAATCTTTCCTCCTTTTCTTTTTTTAATTATGGCTAACTTGAACTCTTCCATCCTGTTAACCCTCTGGGGTCTGAGGCTGTTTTGGGCCTTGGAAACGTTTTGACATGCCTTGACATGTGTGCTTTTTTCAGTTGATTAGTAACACATTAATGGCTAAAGTCTGATAACACTGTATTCAGCACAAACTGGGCTACAATATTATGTGAGCAACATGCGTGTACAGGTTTGTATTTTTGAGAAAATAACGTTTATGCATGGTTTTTGAAAAAACTATTTCAGTAATTGAAATACGGCCATATAACACATACTAAACATTTGTCCACAAGCCTTTTGAGGACTGGATCTTGCAGCGTAGAGTTTTTGCTACAAAATGGTGTGAAAACCATCCTGATCACTTATTCATACAAAACAATAACGTACTTTAACTTTTGTAAGACACTTTAAGTGTTAGAAATGTCATATGTGAGGAGGCGTGGATTATCATGAATATTGATTGTAATTCACACCTGAGGAGACAAAAGACCCCTCCCCTGGGCCTATCAATGAGGAATGTGACAGAAAGAGAATTAATGTTAGGAGACTTAATGATCAAAATCAAGTTAAGTTAAAAGAAGTAATCTGACTATACATTTTCTTTACATAAAGACTTTACTTAATTTTATACCTACAATACCGTATAAAAGTTTAAGAAGTCGTCTCTTCTGCTCACCAAGACTTTATTTTATTTATTTATTTATCAAATTTATTTGATCCAAAATACAGTAAAAACATTGTGGGAACTCATTTTACAATTTAAAAGAACAGTTTTCTATTTGAATATATTGTAAAATGCAATTTGTGATCAAACCTGAATTTTCAGCATCATTACTGCAGTCTTCAGTGTCACATGATCCTTCAGAAATCATTATAATATGCAGATTTTATAATATGGGCATATTTAAAGTGCATTTTACTCATTTAACCTGAACACATATTTGCAAAAACCAACAAGCTTTGTTGATGATAATGAGGCAGCATAAACACTATAAAATATAATCTAAACATTCATATTATTTTTATATCATATTACATATCATACTGCATACAATTTAAATACCTGCTTTAGCTGAAACAACATTTACATGTAACTAAATCTTATTTAGTAGGACATTTTTCAAATGTCAATACTCTGAATCCTGGCTGGCAAGTCTAGAAACAGCCCCACTAGTAAAATATGTACGTTTATATAAAATAGCATGTCAACTAATGAAAAATAAATTACTTACTCGTCCGAAATTGTATCCACGGCTGGATCAAGTCTCTTTAAAATGCAAACGTTCATCGGAGTCCCGCTCTTCTTCTGAGGAAAATGTTAACTCTTCCTTCCTATCCAGGACAGGAGTACTCACTTGTGTATCGTGCTGTCTTTCAAACGTTCAGAAAAATGAACGAACTTGTTTTTAAGGCACAGTCGGGGGCGTTTATTATTTGTATTGATGGTCTCAGCACATTAGCGTATGAATGCTCTGCTGGTGGGTGGGATCACATTACCTATAATGAAGCTGAGCCAGGAAAACCATACATCGCTTTGTTTCATACAGATTTCATTGCAGGAGAATATTTGTTTTAAATTTTAATTATTTTATTTAAAAGTAGACATGTATTCGCAGAGTTTCAGTAAATTTTTATGACGCGTTTCAGAAATATGCTCGTGAACATAGAGACTGCTGAAAGCTCACCCCTTTTATTTTCTTTATTTTACAAAAGCACAAGATTTTGTTATTGTAAGTGTACACAAATAAAAGTAGACCCTTTAAAGTCTCTAATGATGTCAGAGGGTTAAGCATCTTGTTTATTTTCTTGCCATTGTGTAAATAAAGTTATTAATAAAGTTGAAGTGCCTGAGCATGACTACAGCATATTTATGAAAGGCTGATATATCCTTTTATAGAACTATTTCTTTACAACACAAGCAAATTCATTTTTTTTAAAGTTTAAAAAGTACTGCAGAATAGGAATGACCCAAGTACATACAGGTGATGGTAACGTGGTAATGGGGCTTATGTTATTGAAAGCTATTCCTGATGGAGAAAGATCAACCCTTATCTCCATCCATTGTGCTTACTCATTTTCAAGAATAAACACTGCTGCAGTGATCAGAACTTCAACAATCTCAGAAAATATACCTGTATATTATCACAAGCAGTTTAATAATACACTAAACGGCCAACTAAACTAGTATAAAAAGAGCATGATCACATAAAAGCACGAGTTTAAAACCACTGGTAAATAGTTGAATAAAGAACTTTTTCAATCACACCTTCTCCTGCTGCTCCCTTACAGCTGAACACAGTACCCTCATTGTGCAAGTAAAATAAAAACACTCAAGGCTTGGACTCCCTGTGATCTAAAGACCACAAAAAAAAAAAAGATTAATTCTTAAAACACAAAAAAAATAAATGTTCAATGCATTTGTGCTGCAGTGAAAGGCTGTGTTGTTCGGTTTATGAGGTGACTCATGAAAAGAACAGTTTGAGCCAGAGGGGAAGTTCAGTTCACAGACACTATTTAACATGCAGTAAAGAGTTCAAGTAATGGTGGGTACCAAAAAAAAAAAGAAGAAAAAAAAAGTCATATTATAAAGACTAATATATATATATATATATATATATATATATATATATATATATATATATATATATATATATATATATATATATATATATATATATATATATACATATAAACACATACATACATACATACATACACACACATTACCAATGTTGTTATTTTTGCATGAAATTCAATGAAAATTGTTTATTTGAGCAATATCCCATGAGTAAGAGGGTTGTATTGAATCCCAGCATGGCTGTGATTCAGTCTTAGCATAGGCAGCAGGTAATCACAACCATGCTGATATTCCATACAATGGAACAAATGGGAGAGTGACCGATTCATAAATAAGAAGTTCATGTTGAGTAGCTATTGTATTACAGCAAATACCATAGTTCAGCTATAGTTAATGTGGAAAAACCATGGATAGTTTTATTAAGGAGTAGAAATAGGCTAGGCATCATGAGGGGACGCAAAACTTTTTGTGAGGGAATGCAAACTATTGGACGGGAAAGTAAAGCATAATAAGAGGGAACGCAAGAGTTTTTGCAACAGAATGCAAAGCGTATTGCGAAGCGTATTGCGAAAAAAGTCTATTGTGAGGGAACGCAACATTTTATGAGAGACCACAAACTATTTGAAAGAGAACTAAGGACGGAGGGAATGCAAACTATTGGAAAGAAATGAATTACGAGGGAATACAAAACTTCTCGTGAGGGATCGCAAAGCGTATTGTGAGGGGACGCAAAAATACATTTCTTTAGAACTGTGGCACAGTGGGTAGTGCTCTTGCAGGGCTCTAGACTGTGACAAAATGGTCCCAATTTGTCACCATTTTTTCCTAACAGTGCAATTTGCAAGAAGTCGCACTGGCGCGACTACAATGTTGGATGACCCCGATTGTGCGCTGTCGTTTTTTGTTGCGCATGAGAATTGACAAAAGACAAACTTTCCAAAAGAGAAAGGAAACAGCTCAGTCAGCGCGGCTCAAGGCTAAATGGACAGATCAGTGCAGAGACGTGCATTTACGTGCGGACGGGTCCCGAACGCTCAGCCACGCAGATCATCATAAACAGCACTGCAAGAAGAGCGGGCTGGGTTGTGGATTCGGCATTGATTATTCGTTTAAAACCGTAATGTGTCGATGATTACATTTGTTTACAATTTCATAAATGGCCCCAACATTCTAAACAGCATTGAAAAGATTAAAGGAGAATTATATACCATGAACAAACAGAAATTGTATTCTCACACAACAGATCCCCCCAAAAATATATCAATATATCAGGGTAGCGAGGGAATACAATTTAATTTCTGGATGTGTTTTTCTTATGACATGGAATAATTTGTTTTATGGTTATGGTCCATTTAATCATGGTTATACTTTTACCTTTGGTTACTATGCTCTAATTGCAAATACTACAGTTAAAAATATGGATACGATGGAACTTTCCTTCTGTGTAAAATCTTTTCTAATGCTCTGAGATTGTAGAAAAGGGCTTTGTTTTTCTTGAAATTACTGTACTTTAATAAGCAAGATCCTAATGAAAAGAAACAGTGAAAGAAAATCTCATTCCCACCATCACAAGTGTCGTAACCAGACGTGACGCTGAGAGATGCGATAAAAGGTTTCTTTTCCGTTAAACTGAATTTTTGGCCAAACCTGCCAGGACAGTGCATTTTATTTTTGGAATGTTTCTATTTTCTGCGACATTGCGCTGGGCAGCCCAGTCCAAAATGGGTTTAACGTACTTCTAATAACAGTATATTAAAGCCGGGGTGATTCTAGCCGGTTCAAAACAACTTTGTTTTGGCAAGGATGTCACAGGCACAGAATGTTGTGTTTGAGGTCTCGTTCTCTTCAACTGGAGGTCTGTCACATGGAGATAGACAAAATAAAGTACTGTGTGAACATTAAAAATGGTAATAGACTGAATTTTGATGGGATTCATGAAGTAACTTTGCCCTGTGTATGTGTGTGATTGTGCAATATCCCCTTGAGGTTTGCCGTAGAGAGTATATGTCCATACACAATAAGTCTGAAGCTCCAATCAGCCTCCAAACAACAGTCACTTAAATGCAGTGTTAGAACAATGATTTTTGCACATCACTCTGCTTTTAGAAAAGCCTAACAGATGTAGGGCCATAAAAGATATATAGAAGACACATTAGCAGGGTTCTGAGCATGCTCTTAGGTGGCATGAGTTCAATATAAAGTGGTTAAGATGATTTGGGCCTGGAGAATTTCAGCTGTTCTATCAGCTGCCGGACTTTTCCCACCCCACTACACTTTTAATTAGAAGAGATATTTCCACAGTTTGTGCAATGATTTACTGGGCTTCTATTCTCACTACTCAATAACTTTCAATCAACGTTTTGAATTTAATTTACATGACAAATTGGAATATTACTAGCAGCGTTTCAATGAAATGAGTTCAAGAGAAAATTAAGATCTAAAGAAAATTAGAAAAGTAAACATAATAATGATGATAATTGAAAAATAAATAAATTTATGCTCAAGGTGTTTTTGTATCATTTTATTATTTGTGAACCTGCAGAGTTGCGTTCACGATGCATGTTAAGCTCGAACTGCTCCGTGGAAATAAAGCGAACTTACTGTATCTCAGAGCACCTCCTGAGAATGTCTGAGGTCATTTGCAGCATTTCTCATAGATGACACTAAACATGCAAACTGTTTTCAGACAACTGAAACAGAGAAAAGTGATACACTTTTAATTTGCATGTTCCACAAGACAAGCTCGCTCTTCACGCCTCTTTACAAACAGTGAATCAGACATGCACATCGATGGCTTTGCTCTAATCTGTTCTTAAAAATATAATCAAGTGTGTTTTTCAAGCACGTGTCTTTGTGTCCAACAGCATTTCTTATCATGTGTCAGGGGCGTTGCTAGGATCTTGAAACATTGGGGGCTTAGCCCAGTACCCACCCCCCACCCACCCCCGCCGCTTTTGGTAACTACTTCTTCTACTCATAGGTACATAATAATAAGCAATAATAACATAAATGGGGGGTCTGGGGGACCTCCCCCAGGAAATGTTGGCCATTAAACACTTCATTTCCTGCATTCAGGTGCATTTTTTTAGCATTTTAAATGATAGGTAAAAAGACAGAATGCTTTATTTGTAGAACTGTAACAGCTATTCACAGAAACACAAATAAATAATACATGAATATTAAATAATTAATAATGTATCCTGAATTTTACTTGTAACATTGGATAATGGGAAAAGGTAGAGGTGACTTGTTGAGTCAGTGACATGAATCTAATTATCTATTAATCTAACCAAATTAACCTCAAAAACATGAAGTTTAGTACTGTTTTCCGAGCTCACTCACTTTGGGATTGTAGCCGAGGCCGTTTGCTGGCCTCAGGAGGTGGAGGACTGCCGTCTTGACGGCGCTTAAAAAATTGCCGTATATCCATTTTTACATTAGACGTTTGGGCTAGTGAGTGACGGATGAATCTTGATGCAGTCTGCTGCTTCCTGCTGATTGGTCAACAAGACAGCACGCTGTATATAGCTGGTAGTAGTCAATATCGATGCACGCGCATGGAGCGCATTATGAAAGACTTCGTCTTAGTATGGTCCCACGTACTTTATATATACAGTACATGTTCTGCATTAATACCACAGTGAGTAACTTACAGGGCTAGTAAGTTAGACCAGGGTTTGCTTAAGAGCCTTCACCGACCTGAGATTAATGATGAGGGAACGGCGCCAATAGATAACTCTTCTTGCCTCCCTCGTATCGTTCATGACTCCTTATTTTACTTTTTAAAAAGTGTCTAATGTCCATAATAGCTACCACAAGAAACCACAAACAACAATGACAGTCAAGCCCTAAACTAAAGCTGTAAGTTAACCGATGACTCTTTCAGGCTCTCTCCTCTGGTGCGCACTCTAAATACAAGCATTCTGTAACCATAGTAACTTTGATCTGCTTGAACACATTTTAATCGTCTTTAATACATGATTCCGAAGGATAGATTAAAAGACCCGGTACATTTTTTTAAATAAATACAAAATTATTAAAAAATAATAATAATTATCAATAAATTAAATTTTCTGAGATCCGGGGCTATAAAAAAAACATGAAGCCCCGGATGTCCATGTCTCTAACGACGCGCCTGTCATGTGTCACTCTTAGATGTCTTGCAGGTGGCCCTCCCCAGTGGTGGATAGATGAGCAAAATTACAAGTCACAGCACATTTAGTAGACAACCCGCATTTGGCTGGTCATGACTTTGGCTCATTTTAAACCTTGGGCTACTATTTAATATTTTTGGAAATTTCACAGCTCTGTGGTTTTTCTGTAAGCTATATTTCTGTAACTGTTGATCTTCTGGGATTTTCACGCAGAAAAGTCTCTAGAATTTACTCTGAATGGTGCCAAAAACAAAAAACATCCAGTGAGGGGCAGTTCTGTGGATGGAAATGTCTTGTTGATGAGAGGTCAACAGAGAATGTCCAGACTGGTTTGAACTGATAAAGTCTACAGTAACTCAGATAACCACTCTGTAAAACTGTAGTGAGAAGAATATCATCTCAGAATGCTAAACTGAGATGCGGGTTGGTGCTGTTTTGGCAGCAAAAGGGGGAAATACACAATATTAGGCAGGTGCTTTTAATGTTGTGGCTGACCGGTGTATATACTGTATATATAAAGGCTTTAGTTGGCAATTAACTTATTGTCTATGTATTCAATTTTAAAACAGCAATAAATTAATTCAGGAACACAGTTCTCAGGTGGTTTTGGATAAAGAACATGGCATGCAGATGCCCCACACAAAATAATTATTTTCATGTAAATTCTATGAATTGAAATTAATCGCAATTACAATATCATAGAAAACAATTTTCACTAAAACGGAGTTAACATGAGGAAAACCACAGAATCTGCGGCTGCAGTTTTCCACAGAATTGGAACACTTGTAATTCCCCCTCTTTTTTCATTCATTAGATACTTTTCGCTGTATATGCTTTTAGCTAGCAATAAGAGTGCTGTGATCTCATCTCTGTTTAATCCATTTCATAGAATTCTACAGATTTTCCCCTAAATATGGTGAGGAAATGCAAAAAAAAAAAAAAAAAAAAAGTCTACAGATGTCATCTGGCCCAGCCTACGAGTACACATTAAGCATATTGTTTGATTCTTACCTATGAGGTCCTCGGAGAAGAAAGCAGAATGTCTTGAAATAAAAAGCTTGAGCTGTTCATCAAGGTTGCAGGCAGTTAGGTCAACGTCCCATGAGCGTATACCTACACAAGATAAAGCCAGACCAGTCAGACTGCAGTCAACACAAGTGTAAATTATTCATGGGCTGCATTCACTATCCAACACATACTGACTTTATGTCATTTATTTACATAATCTTTGAGTCTTAGACAAAAATATCTTCCAACAATGTGGTTGTAGAAGAAGTTTCAAGTTTACAGTCCTAATTCTGACACAAAATCATGTAGGGCTGTCACTGTCGATTATTTTGGTTATCGAGTGATCTAATAATTTTTCCGATGATTAACCGAGTAATCAAAAAAATTATTACTCACATTGCACAAATTTGTCGAGGTGAAGTCCAGGTTAGCATAAGTTTTTTATGTATTTTACAGTTGAATAACAACAACACTTGTGCAAACAATATCTAAAGCCAACAGGCAAATGCAAGCTGACAGAGAATAGCTTCTCCAGGTGTTTAACTTTTTAAATGCAAGATTTACTTTTTTCTTTAACTAGTTCAACATGATCTACCCATTTTAGTTTACAACTCACATATGGAAATAAAATATTTGATCTTTTCAGAAACAATGCCCAGTGCCCACCAATATTGTTTACTGAGGTTAAGTTATGGAGTTAAACTATTTTATAGAGATATAAAAAAGCCATTTTGTTTGTTTGTTGTTTTATTAACTATCGCTTGCATGCAAAACGGAATACAATATTCATAATATTCATGTGAGATACATTTTTACAATTCTGGCGTTGAGCTGCAGTAGTTGCGGGTATTGTTGCATGTGTGCTACATGCCGATCGAAAAAGCTTGTCGCTTGCCACGTACCGTGTAAAATGCCCATCTGTTCCTTACGGAGTTAAAACTTAATTTCACATGCAGAGATAGCTATTTCTCTCTCAGGTAAGGCGTCTGTGGGGCGTGAGACATGCAGCTGCGGCTTTAACAGCAGACTCACGTTGAGCTTTGACTGCAGCATACAGACAGACATGCGGTTTACTTCATTTAATAAATATCTCTTGATTCCCACATTGACTTTTACCTGTAATAATGGCCATAAACTATAACATATTTATCGGAAGTGGGGCATTGCAATCTTTTTTTTAAACAATCATCACAAAATCTAATTTTCATGAGGAGAAAGATAGCATTACATTCAAATGGTAATTAATTTACACAGAACACTCAAACGATAATTTGTCAAAAATAACCTTCTTATATCATCTGGATTCAGTCAGATTGATTGAACTGCATGTGCAATTTTAATCACATCTGACAGACATTATTAAAAAGACTATATTGAAAATGATTGTGAAGAGAAATACGTACAGAGTGCATTCCAATGTGTATTTGGTGGCGTTCAGTGTGCACGCATAGCGATGAAGGGCTCAAATTCTGGACATGCAGCACCGCGGTTGCATACAGATGAGCTTATCGGGTGTGTGTCCGGCAGGTTTGTGAAATCTTTTGTCATCATTTGAAGTGTTGTTGCATTGCTGAAGTGATTTTTTTTTTTAGGTCCTTTGTTGTTTTTAAAATCTAAAGTAAAGCACTCTCACACAGCTGACACCTCTTGTCATTATGTGTTTGCACTAGATTTGCCACGGTATCATAATTTGACGTGTGGTGTTCATGTTCAAACTAACACCAGTATTACTGCCGGTTGGATGCTAGTTGGTACAATGGAGTAATTTTCGTTAAGCAATAGCCTACACAATGACACAACGCAGCTTGATTTCAAACTTTGAACGTAATTTTTTATTTTAATTAAAAATTCTAAAATGAAACAATTGAAGTACAATTAAAATGTGTGCTGTTCAACTTTTTGAAAGATGGCTTTTCAACAGTTGTGAAGGGCAACAACTCTTTGGCAAAGAACCTTCATCCGTGCATTCCCTCCAAAACTGGGTACCGGTCAAGTTGTCTGGGCAAATACATCAATATTGTGGGTTGTTGAGGGTTTAAAGGGTAACTAAACCCTAAACCAACTTTGTTTAGTTAATGATCTGTAAGAATGGGGCTTTATTAGTACTGGTCATTGATTCAAGTAATTTTTTTGACATTTGTGTATAAAGTGTTTTAATTCTACAATATATGGTGTAAAAACGTCTGAGTGCTGCCCTCTTCAGGTTGAACGGTGGCTACTGCAGTTGAATTTTCCTATTGGCTGTTTGCGGTACTTCGTGACGTAAGCGGTGACAGCTGACGTAAGCAGGTTCCAACTCACCACGCCCTTGGTACGAGCTACCACACCCATGGCAGTATAAAAACCATCTCGTTTCGTCAAAACCACTGTAGCGAGTCAGGAGTTGGAATTGCGAGTATTGAAAACGATCAGGATAGAGTATTTTAGCATCTATTTAGCATAGCATTTATATAGTTATTTAGATTATTTTGTGTAGCCTAGGTAGTTAATTAGCATATTTGTTAGTGTAGTATTGTTAGAAGCATAGTTAGTTAGTAGCATAGTATTGCGTCAGTTAGGATAGCTTCAAGTTAGCGTAGATTATCTGTATTTAGTACAGTGGTCAGGATGGTACGTAGGTGTAGTGTTTCTGGTTGCAACAGCACTGCTGGAATGTATTGCTTTCCATATAGACTTGGAAATTAGGCACCAGGGGTTGCACGTCCTTGGAAGACCGCGAGTTCCCGCCTAGAGCTGGAGGAGTGTGCAAACTGCATTTTACGCGGGATTGCTTCTCCAACGCAATGGAGGTGGAAATGGGCTTCTCCAAACAGCTCGCGCTGAAAAGCGACGCAGTGCCAAAGGCTGCTTCTCCTGCCAGTGGTGTCTTGAGGTGAGTGATCATATATATTTGAATCACAATTTATGGTTAGGCTAAAGTTAATCCTCTGGGGACGACAAACGCGTGCTCGCGATGCGGGTGTGTTAAACGCATTGCACCCTTATACATTGTATTACGGTATTGACTGTATAGTTTTATTTGGAGGTATACGGTTTTGTACATGATGACGTTACGCTTTACGTCACATTCTTCTAAGTTGAGAGAACAGCTAACTGATGTTAAGTTCAAGTGAAGCTTGCTAAATAAAAATCCTGCTAAAAGGATAAACATCACTGAACAGCGTTTCGTTTGGTTTTCCTGCACACGAGTGAAGTTGAATGCGCACTCGGATGCTCAACAGGGAGTTAAAACCGCAGTTTGAGCCAGCGGCTCGAATTGATATGGCTCCGGCCCTGTGTCCACAGACAATTCACCCTCCTCCACTTCAGCTGATGGTGGGGGAGAAAGGTCCTCGACTTCAAAAGACCGCTCCGTGGCAAAGCTACTTGCGTCACTCCAGTCACTCTCCATTTTAGAGTCTGACAGCAGCTGTCAATTAATCTGTCACTACGGGTCACAGGTGCACCCCCCCACCCCCCAGCCCCGCCCTCGGTTCGTCCCCTCTATCCCCGCTGAGGTCTGCCCACTTTGAGCATTTTTCAAATATTGCTAGTGTGTGGAGTCAGACTCTGAGCAGGGGGTTTAGTTACCCTTTAATGTTGGTATTTTGTTACCTTTCATCCCAGGACCCAGTTTAGCTGCTTCAGAAGGGTAATGATTTGAACGTGTGAATAAATCTATTTTGTTCCCTGCTATGGGGCAATATGCAAGAAATATGTTCACAAATATATACACACACATATACATATATATATATACACACACACATATATACACACAAATTAATGCAATTAATTGCACCATAATAAGGAAGATTCCTGAGAAACGCAAGCTTGTTGTACCACCTGTTTACTCCAGAGGGCAGTAAGTGAAATTTCAGCTGTATGAGCAACGCACAGTTTATACAGTGAACAAAACACTTCAGTAGGAAGAACAACGCAAACATACGTTACAAAACACTTGGAGCGCAAATGCGAACTAAGGGATTTCAAGATGTGTTTAAAGATTGAGTATTAAACTATATTTAACTTGAAACAGTGAACTAAAAATTGTATGTTTATGATGCGACGCACCAGAGACGCAACACAAGCATGTCTGACAGGTGTAAATTGACGGGCTCTTAATCAAACCCTCATAATAAATCTCCAACTGATTGACAAATTCACTTGTGAAATGGATTGCTGTGAACTGTATGCCAATGATTGACTTATGATCAATAATATGGTAATAAACAATACATTGTATTCTAAAGCCACTTTTTATATTGTCTTATCAATGATTAACTCTTCTGCTACAAGAATGTAATGCATTTTAATTATCTGAAATTGTTTTATTATATATAATTTTTAAATATTTAAAGATAACTATGTATAATTATATATTGATATAAATATGTATAATCTTTATATATTGAATTATTGTTATATGAGGGGCTTTCTCAGCAAACATTTGTATATGCGATGAATTAATCGGGACACCATGTAATTCGATTAAAATTTGTAATCGATTGACAGCCCTAATATATATATATATATATTTAATTTAATTTAATTTAATTTAATTGATCAATTGTCACACATTATACATTTCTGCATATACATGGTGAAATTATTTATTTTTCACATATCCCAGCTAAGCTGGGGTCAGAGTGCAGGGTCAGCCCTGGAGCAGATAGGTTAATGGGCCTTGCTCAAGGGCCCAACAGTGGTGTCTTGGTGGTGTTGGGGCTTGAACCCCTGACCTTCTGGTCAGTAACCCAGAGCCTTAACCGCTGAGCGGTTTATATTATATATATATATCATCGGTGAATATTCTTGCTTTTGTGATTTTGGATTGAAAATTAAATAAATTCATTTACAAAATGAAAAACTCAAACCAAAAGACATTTCTAAATTCAAATTGCACTTCAAACCAAGCAAAAAAACAATTAAAATAACGAAGTGGTAAAAAAAATATATATAACCATCTTTCTGCAAGTATCCATCTATGACAATGGTGGAAAATCACTAATACGTATTAAGATCTAAAAACAATTCAAAATTTAATCTTAAAAATTATAATGATGATAATCACTGAAATATAAAATCATGGTTTGAGGTGAACTTGTTTTTGTATTACTTTATAATTTGATCACAGATGTATAGTCTATGTATTGTCTTTTTCAGAAGACTGAAACAAAGAAAGAGTAAGAATCCTTTACATACGTGTGTTCCACAAGACTGCACGCTTCTGAACAAACAGTGCATCAAACATGTGCATAGACTGCTTTTCTGTCATAGGTTCTTAATAATATAATAAACTGCATTTCTTGTGTTATTCCAAATCTGAACCATCTTAGTTACCCACCATGCACAATATATCTGCTACCTGCAATTAAATGTCTTCTGTCAGTGCGAGTACTTTCCTGCATGTGTAATACGTTGATACATTGGTAAAAAACATCTGGCTTTCAATACATTATTTAGGTTAATTTTTCATGGGTCACAAAGTCTTCATCGGGCAACAATTCTTATTTAAGGTTAGTTTATTTGTTAGGCTATTGCATTGATATTGTAAGTTCCATTCATAATGTTTCCACCAGTATAAAATTTGACACCGGTGTTGTCCCTCGCACGGAGTAAAACTGATAACACCGTACACAGTGGCAACCATAGTTCGCACACTCTTGCCCTACACTTATAAACATTTCTGTAAAAAATACGACTGTAAAAAAATTTCAATTGGTTAATGGGTAGTTACCTTAAAATAAATGGTAAAACATTGTAATATATTCAAAAATCACAATACATGTAGTTTTATGGTAAAAAATTCCTAAAGTTAGAAATGCCTAAAAGTGCCATTTTTTATTATTATCTTGATTCATTTTCAGTATGACAATAGCTTAGTCCATCATACATGTATACACTGGCTTAATCAGACCATAACTGGCCTGGGCGTTCTGCGCATGTTAAAGTATGGTCTTCTTTATTTTCTTTAAACACCCATATCAAAGCGTTAATTATGTGACAGTTACAACGCTTCATATCAAATCATATGGATTGGCCAAAATCTTTTTCCAAGATGATTCAGATAAATATTGCTTCGTTCTGTGACATGTTTCAAGTGTACTGCATCTACGTTCTGCCATCATTTGGGAAGAGATCATTTTGACAAACTTTGCAAGTTGAATTGTAACGATAAAGTATTTCATTTTGCTGCACTGCTCAGCGTGTACTGCACATATTGCGCAAGAGGGTGCCGTATGCTCATACAGCACTGGATGAAGTGATGAATGCAGATTATCAGATTTTAAAATGCAGCATTTTGCAGTTTAGTAATCACACAAGGCCATATTGCATTTTCAATCAATCATGCAGCCTTAAAGGGAGTTTACACAAAAATTTTAATTCTCTCATTATTTATTCACTCATGATATCTAGGTATGTGAATTTCTTCACCAGAACACATTTGAAAAAACAAAAATATCTTAGCTCAGTAGGTCCTTAAAATGCAAGTGAATGGAGATTTCTCTTTTGAAGCTCAAAAAAATAAATAAACAGAAAGTCAGCATAAACATCAGCCATATGACACCAGCTGATAAATTAATGTCTTCTAAAGCAACACGATCGCTTTTGGTGTGAAAAATATAAATATTTAAGTACTTTTTCTTAAGTACTTTAAGTCTAAATCATGCTTCTGGTGAGCAGCGGTATGATTAATTGGTTTTGGTTTAGATCTGTATTTATCGGTTTCTTTACTCACAAAGGTGAGTTTGTGTGTTTATCCTGGATGTTTCAAGAGCATGCAAGATTACCTCGGCAATGTGAATACATCACACAAGAGACCACTTGAACTCCACCCTTTCGTGAACCCTAACGGAAGCATTTGATTATAGATAAAAAGTCCTTGAATGTTGTTTTTTGCACCAAAATTGATCGTGCCACTTTAGAAGACATTAATTTAACCGCTGGAGTCATATCGATGACGTTTTGCTGACTGTCTGTGATTTTTAGAGCTTCAAATGAAACATTTCCATCCACTTGCATTTTAAGGACCTACTGAGCTAAGATTTATTTCTTCAAATTTGTTCTGGTGAAGAAAGAAAGTCATACACACTTGGGATATCATGAGGGTGAGTAACTAATGAGAGAATTGTAATTTTTGGGTGAACTATCCCTTTAATGGATACCATAACTATGTTTTAGAGGTCAAAGTCTGTAAAGAGTATTTTTTCCACAAAGTTTTGCTTTGCTGGCCATATATACAGTGAGATGCATGTTAAATCCTGAACACACAAACTAAAACTGGCAGTTATAACAGAATGCACTGGGTGGTGCTGTTGAGTGTAGACACAAGTTGATGACATTTGTTGAGCAAACGGTTCTGTCAGTACGTTGAGATGGACACCAGAAAAGCGGGTTTTTGTGAGAAAGCTGGGTTCCTGTTTAAATGTACTTGATAAGCGGTGTACACTTTACTCCCATATATGTGCAGCTCATCAGATAGCAGCATCCCCATAGCAATGTAATCCCTGCAACGCTTCTGTAAACAACAAACATGGCGTACGAGAAAGACTATGCTAGCTGAGGTAAGGGAAATTCCATCATTTACATGAGCATTTTAACTAGTAAAAATGTAATTCTAGATATCAAGAATTGTATTTCAACTAGTAAAAACTATAATTCTTGATATCTGTAATTGTATTTTCACTAGTGAAACGTCACAATAGGCTGCCATTCAAAATCAATTGTTGATATCAAGAATTGATTTCTTACTAGTTAGAATTCCAAATACACATATCAGCTTTGTATTTCTTACTAGTAGAAATATAATTTTTGATATCAATAATTACATTATTACTAGTAAAAATGTGAGTTCTTGATATCAAGAATTATGTGGTTACTAGTAAAAATGTCTATTCTAGATATCAACAATTGAATTGCTACTTGTAAAAATTTTAATTTCTGATATCTGAAAATTTATTTCTGATATCAATATAATTTCAGATATCTAAAATGGCTTTCACATTCATGATATCAGAACAATCACATTTGTGATATCAGAAATGAACATTGTTACTAGTAGCAATTCAATTGTTGATATCAAGAATAGACATTTTACAATTACAGATATCAAGAATTATAGTTTTTACTAGTTGAAATACAATTCTTGATATCTAGAATGAGCATTTTAACTAGTAAAAATGTAATTGTTGATATCAAAAATTGCCATTGTTACTAGTAGATATCGAATTCCTGATATCAATAACTATCATTTTAACTAGTGAAAATTTAATTGTTAACATCAAGAATTCATATCCTGGAAATTAATAAAAGTTAAAACGGCTTGCCATACTCAACCGGGTGAAGTTTCAATCTCTCCCCCTTAGATCTGGACATTCGCGCAACTCATAGAAGAGGCACCGACCACACAGAGAAATGCCAGTTTCTGAGTTTATAGTTATTAACATGACCTGCTGCTGTATTATTTGAACTTTAATAAAGACATTTTACTGCATTTAAGATGTTACGCCAGGATGTTTCCTTTAAAGAGCTCCGCCTCCACTTATTCCACAATGGTACATGCTTCTGAATAAAAAAACAATTTTAATCATTCCCTAATACTTTGGGATCTACATAAAATAAACTGTGAAAGTTTAGAGTGCCTCTGGACTGATCTGTGTAATTCTTCCTCCATCAGACGTGAACTGCTGCTCTCACGCGATATCGTTACAGTTTAATGTGATTTCATGTTACGTTAAATGAGATCAAACGACTATTCGACAAGAAAATTTCTCTCATCAATTTTGTATTATCGACGATGTCGATAATGTCGACTAAACGTTTCAGCCCTAATGCAAATGATAATGTGCTTTTAAACTCACCTGCTTTAACAAATCCGGGAGTCTGTCTTTAATAAGTTTGACGTGTTTCCTCCTTTCATCAGAAAATTGCGAAAGCAGCGTTTACAAACAGGTTTTTGCTGATCTATGATGTTTCTCTTTTCATCAGCCTCAAATGCAAATAATTTCCAATCCTGGCTTTTTCCACTTTATATTTCAACATGATTCAGTTGAGGCTCCTCAGCAGCTTTGCTTACCGCAATCTTTTGCTTGTTGTGAGCGTTCGAAAGTTCCCGCCTCTGCGTGGGTACCGGGTAGACCCGGTACTCCGGTACCTTCAGAAATTCTGGTATCGTAAATAATTTTTTGTTTGAGTACCGACTTGGTACCGGTATTTTTGACAACACTAGTGTAAATCCCAAGTTTAATCATGCTACAATCGTATATCGATTCACTTAGCCAACTATCAGAAGTTTGCAGATACCTCAAGGTCTGCTCCAATGCAATTTTGATTCAAGGGACTGCAATTGATATGAAATAATTTTATGTTCCTATAAAAACTAAAATACTTTCATAATCCACGACTCCGACAGGAGGGTATACATTATCCATGTTTTTTGGTGCCTGGTGCTTGTTGTAAAATTTGAATCAGCAGAAATGGGTAGTACAGTTGACAGAAATATTTACGGACGTGGCAGGCGTGAGTAGGGCTGGGAATCGAGTTTGATACATTTTAGGCACCGACCGAATTGCCTCTAAACTATCGAGTATCAAAAAAATGTCTTGTCGTTCAGTACCAAATTTCGATAATCAAAATATCGGTATCGATATCGGATTTTTTTTTAACGATACCCAGCCCTAGGCATGAGACTGTCAAAATAAAGGCCTACGTGTTGCAACAATGACATCGCATCGTTGCTTTTTTGGTCAATACATCGCTACAGATATATCCCTGATAGCAAGAGACTCCGGGGCGGATCCGCCCTCAAGCCGCCAGGTCCGCTGTTCTCTCAGACTCAATTCGGCCATGCGCACAGAATATGCCCCGCCTACAGACAGCGCACTGTCAACTCGCGGACTCGCTACAGACGCTGGGCGGATTCGCTGACTGAACGCGCCTATTTTCAACCATCACCATCACTGAATCATTCTCCACAGTGGAAAAGCTGCTGCCGTCAGTTCAGCGAGGACGGAACACGGTAAGAATAGTTAAAATATGCTTTATTTGTACAGTTAACGTTACTTAGCCTGTAATATTCATACCGTTCAACATACCGATGATTTTATTTCTTAAATGATTGTGACAAAACAACTTAGCAAATTGTCATTGGCGTAGATTTGAGTAAAATGTATTTGGTAATTAATAACTCTGATTAAAAATATATTTGGATGGAATTATCTCTCTCTGGGAGGCGAGGTCACGTAAGTTAGCTCTCCGGATTTTTATCAAACCCTGAGCGCATATGTTCTCCACTTTCCAGTAAAATGTCAGGCGAGAAATTATCGTGTTAGGCCTACCGTTTAAAACTGAATTTCTGTTATAACGTTAGTTTAAGTCCATTTGTGTTTACATTTTGACAGTTCCACCACCCCATGTAATGTTGTTTCAGAAAAATTTATAATATTATATTAAATCATGATACGGTACGCGTATTATCATGTGTGTGTGTGTGAGCGAGCGTGTATTTATCACTTTGTGGGGACCAAATGTCCCCATAAGGATAGTAAAACCCAAAATTTTTGACCTTGTGGGGACATTTTGTCGGTCCCCATGAGGAAAACAGCTTATAAATCATACTAAATTATGTTTTTTGAAAATGTAAAAATGCAGAAAGTTTTCTGTGAGGGTTAGGTTTAGGGGTAGGGTTAGGTTTAGGGGATAGAATATAAAGTTTGTACAGTATAAAAACCATTATGTCTATGGAAAGTCCCCATAAAACATGGAAACACAACGTGTGTGTGTGTGTGTGTGTGTGTGTGTGTGTTCTGTTGCAGCTTACAGTTCGTTCAAGTGCCACCAGTTTTTTTGGAGTTTCATCTTTTCCATAAAAGGTAAGATTAAATAGTACTGTTTCAAACTTGATTTAGCCAGCTGGCCCAGACACTGGTCCAGACTACAACATTTAGCCTAACACTCGTCTGCTAAACTAGTTTGAGTCTATTTTTGTTTACGTCATGACAAATATATTCTCCACCACCTCCCCATGTAATGTTGTTTCAGATAATTATTTCATATCATATTAAGATACTGTGTGTGTATGTTCTGTTGCAGCTTACAGTTCGTTCAAGTGCCACCAGTCTGGTTTTGGAGTTTCATCTTTTCCATTCATCTGAGTAAAGTAAGATTAAATACTGATTCAAACCGTTTTCAAATTTAGCCAGCTATTTTGTCAAATACTGACACTGGTCCACACAACAGCATTTAACACTTTTCTACTAGTTTGAGTCTATTTTTTTTTTTTTTACATCATGACAAATAAATGCTCCACCAAAGTGGAGTACCAAACTGAGAGACGCAGGGACTTCCTCGTCTCCTTGCGCTTGAATATTTAAATTGTCAAGGCTTAAAAATTTGCAAATTATCAACTTCCTTGAAGATGCAGCCCTGGCCCGATCGGGCAAATGACAGTTCCGGCAACTGGCCCAAATAATTATTTTTGAAAACACTCTACAAATTTTGGTTCCTTCCACAACTCACTGGTTGCATTGTGTATTTTGTGTTTCTGTAACATTTCTTTTAGATAAAATGAATAGAAAAACTGTCCCTGTCTCCAGCTCCACCTTAAGACGGAGGACCCATGTAGACGTAGATAAACGACTTAAACAAATTAGGGATGCCTGCACAAATTTGACTGTCTTTCAGATGACAACAGATGTAGATGTCAATAGAGAGTTTTTTGAAGACAGTACAGACAATCCAACTTGTTCAGACATTGCAAATGGACTAGTCTTCAGTGAGGATGAAGGTGGCATGGAGGTAGATGCAGACATACAGGAGGGTTTTGTGGTTGGCAGCTGTGATAGGCCGATTCAGACATCTGATTCAGAACATTCAGATAATGAACTGTCTGAGACATTTTCACTCTCTGACAGCATTTCCAACTGGGCCATACACTTTGGCATTTCTTTGGTTGCATTGACAGCACTATTGTGCATACTTTGCATTTGCCATCCTGATCTTCCAAAGGATGCTAGAACCCTCCTTAGGACTAAGACAAAGTACTCTATCCTAGAAAGAGCTGGGAGACAGTACCACTATTTTGGTATTCTGTCATCACTTAGGAGTACGCTGTCGAAATACATACACACACTGGCAGACAGTTTCAGTTTGAAGTTGCAAATTAACATAGATGGACTTCCTTTGTTCAAGAGCTCTAGTCTGCAACTGTGGCCCATTCTTGGACTGCTACTGAGTGTCCAATGAAAGAACCAGTGGTGATAGGTTTGTTCTGTGGATCAAAGAAACCAAGCTCAGCAAAGGAGTTTCTTGAAGATTTTGTTACTGAGTTACAACAGCTTGAAAAAGGCTTTGACATAGAGGGTAAGACATTGAAGCTCGAGCTGGATACAGTCATTTGTGACACACCAGCCAGGTCCTTTGTTAAAAACCACAAAGAACCACAATGGCTACCATGGTTGTGACAAATGTTCTCAGCCTGGTAAATACATTAACAGACGCATGACATACCCATGTACAGACTATGCTCTAAGGACAGATGATTCATTTGAAAGCATGGTTGATGAGATTCATCATCATGAGGGGCCACATCCATTTTATGGCAGTAGTGTTGGCATGGTTTCACAATTCCCTCTAGATTATATGCATTTGGTTTGTTTAGGTGTGGTTAGGCATTTGTTGAACATTTGGCTCAGGGGTCCTCTGAATTTCAGAGTACCTGCAAACATAACTGAAAGAATGTCTGCTAAACTGGTAGAAATGTGTCCCTATATTCCTGTGGAGTTTGCTCGAAAGCCCAGATCGCTGAGGGAGTTAGATCGCTGGAAGGCCACTGAATTGAGGCAGTTTCTGCTGTACACAGGACCTGTAGTATTATGTACCTTTCTGGACCGAAATATGTACAACAATTTCATGCTACTCTTCTCTGGTATTGCTATTTTAGTAAGTCCTAGACTATCCTGCCACACACAGTTTGGTCACACCTTGCTTAGATCTTTTGTTTCACACTTCAGGGAAATATATGGCAAAGATCAACTTGTTTATAATGTACATGCTTTGGTCCATCTGGCAGATGAAGTACAACGACATGGTTGTCTTGACTCATTTTCTGCATTTCCCTATGAAAATTACCTACACAAGCTGAAAAAGCTTGTCAGAAAACCAGACCTTCCCCTTGCCCAAATTATTCGTCGATTGTCTGAGATGAGAATTACTGACACTCCTTTAAATGGTTCCTCTTTTAAAAAACAGCACTTTGTTGGGCCACTTGTAGATGGATTGTCAGTGAAAGCACAGTACGGTGAGATGGCCTGTGACCAGTGGACTGTTAAAGTTTCAACCGGGAATAATGTGTTTGTCATTGGAAACGAGATTTGCATTATACATAACATTGTGGAATGCAGTGATGGAGTGTACGTAGTGTACAAAGAATTTTTAGCCAAGTCTTTGTTCTTCACTTACCCATTCAATTCTGACTATCTGAATATCCATACTATTTCAGAAACATCAGATATATTCAAGTGTGTTAAAGCTTCAGAGCTTGTCCAAAAATGTGTTATTTTACCTCATAGGGATGGTTTTGTGGCCATACCCTTATTTCATACATTTTAGGAACTCTCCACAGGTAAAAGGTTTACTTCACCCAATAATTACAAATATTTTACTATTTTTATGATCATTTACTAACTCTCATGTTTGTTTGTTTTTTTCATTATTTGGTGAACTAAAACTTTAAGGGTACAGAGGCTCATCGGTTTTTATTTTTTTATAATTAGCAGTTAAAAGGTAAAGGATGACATTTCAGCTTATTCATTCTTAGCGTAGTTATTTTTTTCCTGGGGAGAATGATAGTGGTAGTATTGATGATAGTTTTAGTTGTAGCTCTCGTGTTCTAATATTAGAAGTAAGAATTGATGCGGTTGCACATTAGTTTTGACTGGACAGTTGTTTATGCACAATTAGGACCAGACATAGTGACAAAAAAATGACATCACTATGCATCACCACAAACACTGATGTCTGAAACTGGATAACAATTAACTGTAAGTACTTTACTTTACTGTAAGTTGCTTGTTCAATGTGTTCAAAGTTATTTTTATTTATATAGCACTTTATACAATACATATTGTTTCAAAGCAAGTTCACAGTAAGTTGCCAGTTCATTGTTGATTCAACTGAGTTCAATAAGGCCACATTTACATTGCAGGTCTTGATTTCCAATTCTGATTTGTTGACCATATCAGATTTTTGTTTTGTTTTTTTGGACCAGCTGACATCTTTTAAAAGTGACCCATATGAAAAAGATTAAGCTGAAAAAAAAAAAAAAAAAGAGTAAAAACAGCGTGATCAGCAAATCTCACATTTCACTGAAAGTCTCATTCACTAATAATTGCATACACTATTCATATTTATACACATGCCTCGTGAACAATTTCCACCTAATTCACAACGCACGTATATGCCACAGCAATAATTGATTAATAATGATGGCTTTAGAATGTATTTGATTAATAACAATTGTTTCAGAAATTCTTGAAACAGGAAGTTAAATTTCTCTGGTGCTGTTTGTTTCTTTCCTTCTTGGTTAAGGATGTTCCACTTAATTGAGTTCCTTGACAAAACTGTAGCAGTGGTACCACAAAAGTGGTGCAGCGATGGAGTGGTCTATTGGCCAAACTACAAAAATGATGAAAGAGTGAACAGGGCAGTGAAAAATTCAGAGGATCCTGGACCTGACTGGAAAACATATGATACCAGAGTTATTAAATCATGTGGTATGCTAATATTGTTTTTTTATTTTTATTTTTTTCAAAATGGCTATTGTAAGCAAATATCAAAGGATTTTGCCCTTATGTAATTTGGAAGAAAATCCTTTTAATCAGTCTTGTTCTGCTGTCTGTAGTTCTGTTCTTTTCTACTCAGTTAAAGGTCTACTGAAGTTTAACATGTAGGCTATTTAATTTTTAGATGACTACTTTGAGGCACGACAACTCTTGAAGAAATCTCTGATGTGTAACACATCAGATCTACAGTCTGAAGAGGAAGAGGAGGAGATTCGGCCAAAAAGACGGCCAAAGTCGATGTAAGTATGCGTATATTATCCTTTATATTCTACATTAACTTTTGGCCTCTATAGTTTCTCAAAAACATAATTTAGTGTTATGATATGATAAACCCGACAACCACCACACAGGTAAAGCCAGCTGAAATGGAGTTAAATGGTCAGTATGTTTCCTGGTTTCTCAGAGAAACCATTCTCAACCAATTACACTGATTTACAACTTAAGTTCTTTGGCCAGTGAAAATATTTATGTAATTATTAAAAAGAGCATCTGCAGATCAAGATAAGATATTTACTGCTGATTGTTGTTTTTTTCCAACCTATTTTATAGTCATTTCTTGGGAGACTCTGATGACAGCGAGGAGGAAGGTACTCAGAAAAAGAGAGCCAGGGGTCCAGGCAAACTTTTAACACAACCACCAGCCCCTGTTATCTCACCACCACCTTTTATCCCAAGTAGCAGCACAGTTGCTCCACCTCCACCCATTTCACCACCTCACTTTTCACAGAGGCCAGCAGAAGAGCAAACTCCTTCTGCATGCAGGGTCTACATACCTACCTGGCGGGGGGGAACATGTGGATCAGACAGTATTGCCTGCTCTGGTGAGCAATACCTCATTGGATATAAGACTCAAATAGTGTTTATTTTGTCAGCTATTTTTTCATGTATTCTTAGTCCTGTGTCAAATTTACTTTTTAGCTTTTATCATATTTAGTCAACCTTATCCTGTTTTTTAGTTCTTTTTTTAGTCAACTAAACATATGGGCATTTTAATCTAGTTTTATTCAATGAAAACTTTTTTGTCATGCTGTATAATGGTTAAAATGATAATCACTTAATCAATCATTTAGTTGAGCTTCTGTTTATGTTTGCTGATCAATGTATATGTGAATAAAAGCCTAAATTAAATTATTTAAGGCCTCTATTTAAATATATATATATATATATATATATATATATATATATATATATAAATAATTATTCCCATCTGTTCAGTGAATTGTGCCTTAATGAGTTGACCAATGCAGAATTAAATTTATTTATATATTACAAACTTTTTTCTTTCTTTCTTTTTTTTTTTTTTATTTACAGCTGCAGAAATCCACATAATGAGCTTGCTGGAATTAATAAAACATCAACAAGAGCAAATCATGTCTAAAGCTAACTATTTGACGAGCAAGTTGAACCCAGCAGGCCAAGACATGGAAATGGCTGACAACCCAGTTGAGTTTCCATTAACATCAATGGAAGAAGTTGAGAATTTTGAGGAGTGGCTCAAAAATCCCGCAAATACTCAAACAAAGTTTAGTGTGGTGAGTTGTTTTTCCAAATCTCATTAAGGTGTAAGTTTACATTACATTCTAGCATTTCCACAGTGTTTTACTGTTAAAGTGCCCCTATTATGTGATTTTGACAATCACTTTATCATGCTTTTACAACTTTGCAGAACGTTTACATTCACAAACAGCTACGTATGTTACACACTGCATGAAAGGGAATATTCAAAAGCCATAATAGGGGCACTTTAAAATTACGATCATTTTGTTTACAGTGTAGGTTAACATTGGGGTGTGAAAAAACACATGCTATGTTAGTTAATTATTTTTAAAGGTACACTGTAGTTTTTTTTAAGTATTTTATTAGCTAAAATCAATGTCTTTATTCATAAATATGTCCTCATTGGTGTAAAATTACCTCTGCCAATGATCTGACTTATCCTCGTAAGCGAAGAATTTCTTATCTTTGATTACATGGGACGGGTAAGTCCATGGAGGCTTCTATGTCGTTCCGCCATCTTGAAAAACTATTATACCAGAGAGGGACAAAAAGCACTATCCTACCTCAGTGCGTTACCACAACGCGTTTTCGTTAAAAGCCAGCATCACGAAATTTGAAAGGCTGCACTGCGCGGTCCTTTATAATGCAGGATCATACTTATGCCGAGCCACAGGAGATGGAATCCTTGTCACCAAAAAAGCAAATAATTTAATTTAAAAGAAAACTTGAGATAGCTTTTCCCAGGTGGAAATGGCTAATGAAGGAGAAAGACTTTGAAACGGGAAGACTTTGAAAGACGCTGAAGCCGCCTGCTTTCTTCTCGACAAGTCAGTCAATGTTACGGTCTAAATTACAAGCTTTTTTTCATTGCTTGGTTGTGTAATTCATTATATAGGCAGCATAACAGTAGAACATGTATAGTTAAACTCGATGACCTACTATTCAAAGACATGTTGTCATAGCTTCTTGGCACATAACGGCTACCATAGATGCAACACGCATTTGAAAAAGCAAGGCGCTAGAGAGCACAATTCGTTTGAATGCAAAATACAATTTCACCGCTAGATGGGAGAAATTCCTACGCAGCGTACCTTTTAACATTTTAAGCAAAATATCTTTTATCAGCCATTTTATAAATGTTTTTAATGGTCTTCCAGCCAATCAGAAAGTCATATTGTTATGCCTATAATAAATAACACATTTTTGTTACATTTTAGATTTCCTCCCTGGCAACTATTGGGGGCCATGACACCAAACGTGTCACATGGAACATCCTTTCCCGCATGTTCCATGACGATGTTGGGAGGAGGATCAATTGGAAGGGCATGAATGGGAAAAAATCATTCAATCAGATGGAGTCTAAAAAGTTACTCCTGTGTAAGTAAATGTATTAAATATTGTCTGGCTAAAAAAAACATTGTTTTTTTTAACAGTTTTAAACTGAAACAGTAACACTTTTTTTGTTTAAAATTTACAACATTAATGTAAGGAGCAAGTATATCATGAATCCATTTTCCAAAGTGTGATTTGTCTTATCCTGAATCACTACAATACACCTATAATAAGTGTTTATATTCTGACTATTTTAGACAGCGCGGGATGCCAACCGCTACGGAGTATCCCATTACCTGCCGTGACTTGCCATAGAAATAAACCTAGAGAAGTAGCTCTGGCTACAGTGTTCTACCGCAAGACGCATACGTTTCTGTTTATTAACCGCTAGAGCGCCAAAAGTTACAGTGTACATATAAATGTCAGATTGTACACTTTTGTTTTAAAGGCAGTGGTTATGTCTATCCTTTAAAAAAAACAACTTGGTAGTTTCAATGTGATTTCATGTCATTTAATGAAAATCTGCTTGTGTATTACAGGTGCTGTGAGAAAGAGTCATGTCTCCCGTGACGCCACTGATGACGAGATTACGAAGAATGTAATATGGTGGTTCAACCTGGCAGCAGATAGGGGAAGCTCAAGGAGCCGTCCCACTCTCAGCATCCTGACCCAACAGTAGTGCCTTTTTTTTTTTTTTTTTTTTTTCATTTAGTAAAATGTTTTTCATTCAATAAAACAATGTTCTTGGAACAATTTATGGTTGAATTTCATTTTTCTGTAATGTCTATTCAATGTAGCCTATACATGAATAAAACTATTAAAATAGTAAAAAAATAGTAAATACATTTATAGACTTTAATGACCTATTTTTTTAATAGTTTTATTGTTACTGGCTAAAAATTATGATTTTCAAATTTTGAATGATTTCATGTTTTATTAATATTAATAAAGGCAGACACATTAATAACTATTCAAGCTTTTATAGAGCAATCTAGTCTATCTAAAAAACATTAGATTTGAAACATTAATGTAGTTTTGGCCAGATTACTAGTTTTGAATGAGGGATCTGAAAGGCTTTCAGACCGAAAAGAACAGGTCCAGATCGGATCCGCGGCGGGTGAGCTGCTTTATCAGCGGATACGGGTAGGGTCTGCCGCGGATCTAGTCTGGATCCGCAATCCTTATCTGTTCCGGATTCGTTGCGCTGTGCAAGTGGACTCCGTTCCGGATCCGTTTTGCGGATCCGTTCCGGAGCTTGTGATACCTCCGTGGCAGATCCGTTCCGGAGTCAGTTTGCTATCTGGGATGGATCTTTAAACCCCTTTGTGCATGTATAGCCTATTAGTGTTGTACGATAATGACAAAAATCATAATTAATGTTTATTTTGCTTGATATTGTAACTGCGATTAATTTTGATTAATAGAATTTAAAAAAAAATGTAATTCTTATTTTGGGAGTATCAACTGCCAAACATGGCTTGATTATTTTTTTAACTACATTTTTACTGCATTTTAAACATCTTGAATCTACTTTCCCACAATGGCTGTTTGGTTGAAATAATTGGTTCCTCTTAATTGAAAAGAGCTTTTATTCAATTATTTTCAAGACTGAAAAATATAAAGACAAACCTTTTTTTTTTTTCTTTTTTTTTGCTGTACTGCCCAACCCATACGTATATCCTTAATAAGAGTGTGCATTCTGTCAGTGCCTCAGATTTGAGGATAACATGCTCAAGAGAGATTTCAAGTATAGTTCGAAAGGGGAAGTCATGTTGGGTTAGCCATGCTGAAATAAATGAGCTGCATTATTTATTTTCTGCAGAGTGAAATTCGTTTTTTTATATGATTTGGTATCTAGGGGCCAAGAACCCAGTCCTGCACAACCTTCAGACCCCTTTGAAAGGAATGAAAACAGCATGCATGAAAGCATGAAAACATAGTAGTCTATTCATTACACAAAGGGACTGCTTCTCTGAATATGGTGCAATAGGGGAAATATGTTTTTGCAAGAGGAGGAAAGACTGAATGCTTTGCCTCTGAATGGACAAACAGTATACTCAGCACGTCACTTACACAAGCTTACTTATTAGTCTGTGGTGTCTCTGGCATTAACCATCTTCTGCTGAAAGCACAGTTGACACTTTGGAGAACTTCCTCGCATTAAATTTAGGCCTTTTACGAGATTTCTGCAATGGTTGAAAGCTGAGCACTCCAGTTCAACAGTGAATAAATGTGGACAAGTCCTCTGTGTGCATTTATCTCATTTCACTTCATATTTAGTTGACAAAATGGAAAGAGCTATAATTCATTTAAGTTTGTTATGGTTTCATTCATGTCATTTGACAGTATTCAAAAGACTTTCAATGAAAATACAGCAAACATCTATCTATGCATGACTCAGGCTTTTACATTAGGTCATAAACAACACAGTCCTGACGACTATGGTAAATTTATCATGAAATAAGTCTAAACTAGCAGAGACTTAAGAAAGCCAGCAGACTTCAGATCATCTTTTAATTCCAGCATATATGTATCCAAATCCTTTTTAAACCTCCTCCCTCCGAGCACGCGCTATACAGACTGATAATAACAAAAGTGTATCTTTTGCAGCACGTTTCTCTCTCCGACGTACACCCAGAAAGTGATGGGCGAGGGAAGCGCGCGCTGGCTCTCATTCAATCACCATCCCATAATTACAGGAAAACTTTACCTCTTTCAATCTCTGACGCCAGTAAATCCACAAATCCAGCCGGACCGGGCTGTCCAACAATGACGAGCAAAGAGTATGTATCGCTGCACAAACCAAGACGAGGGGTTCGGTTGGTGTTGTCCATACTTGCCAACTCGTCGATGTGGTCTGCCGCCATGTTGCAAAGTTTGTACAAATTCGTCCTGCCCGATTCGCGATCGAATTGTTTTTGAACCGATTCCTTATGAGGATTTGAGCGAACCGATCATGGCACGAGCGTTTCGGTTCCGACGTTCACACCGTTAAAAATGCGCAGTTCTCAACCGGAAATTTGAACTGTAAACAATACTTTTTGTAAAGAACACTTTTTAAAAGCATTAAGCAAAACAAGTCCTCAGCTATAGTGATATAACTGAAACACATTTTAATCACAACAGGTGCTACAGCTTAATTCAGCTTCATCGAAAACATTACAATTAACAGCCACGTAGTCATTTGACTGCAAAAGAATGACACATCAAAAGGGAACACTTTTGAGTGATGAATCAAATGAACCAGTTCATTGAAATGAACCCTTTGAACAAACCGATTCGCCAGAATGAATCCGGCTTCCAAACGGCTATACAAATGCTGATCAAAGGAAACCCACTTTCATGTGGGAGTGGCGAAGACTTGTGATTGACGTATTTTGCCTCCAATTAATTGATAAAGAGGCAGCAAAAGGACTATTGGGGAAATGTTTAGAGCATATGGTTTATGTTTTTCCCTCCTCTCCTACTTAATATATTTGCAGAGGGTGTGTCAGTAATCAACTAATTTGGTTTTATAACATAATAAATGAGGTCGATAAAAAAAATGGTTAATCATTATTAATATTGTAATAAATAGGCTTCTTACTTAAAGTAGTCCATTAAATGAAAACATTTTTCTCTAGGAAGAGGAAGTTACTTCAACTGTTTTTAAGTTAGTCTAACAGTTTTGTTCTCATATATTTCAGCTTCTTTATTTCTTATATTTTAAAAAATTGTTCATTTTTTTCCCCACAAGATTATATTCAGTAATTATGAACCGGAATTAGATATTATGTTAAACAATGTTTTGCATGATGGGTAAATACCATATTCACAAGACAAAGTTTCTTAAATTAAATATAAATAAATAAAACATGTAGCATTTTGTTATCTTCACTTTCAAAAATATCCATCAATCAGAAAGCAAAGAGAACGACCCTTATCAATGAACAGATTTTAGATCAATTGTATTTATTTGTATTTTTATTTATTATATTTTTCCTTGTGTATACATCCCCTGTATGTTTATGTCAGATTCTATCTTGTTAGAGAAGCAGCAAAAAAGTGAGAAAAATACATTTTCCATTGGAATCTTGGGGTCTTAGGTCTTGTAACTATATAGTCAACTTTTAAACTCAAAATGTGGCAAGAGTTGCATCTAATAAAATACATAATACTACATCTGATATGTCAGTTAAAGCTCTGTCTCACCCTCATCCTAACCTTTCCCTATTTCTAATACTAACCAAATAGATATGATGCCACCAGTTTATTAATTGGGTTTCATTAAAGGGACACATGATGGTGCTCCATCTAGTGGCTATTTGTATTATATGATATCATATAGATCTATAGATAAAGAATCAGAGAATGAAAAACAGAGGCATATACAAAAATGCATGCATTTATTTGATCTGCCTGTTATACATTATAAATGTTTTACTACAGCGACAGGAGAAAAGAATAGCTTCAACAATAATCTGCATGCAGGATTATGACAGAATTATTACAGGAGACTGACACATGCTTTCACAAACACTTGAGGATGGAGAAACTGCAGGTGGTTCCTCCTGGACAGCTGCAGAGCTTCCCGAAGCGAGCACCTTTCCGAACTGCACACTGCTCTCCTGCATCACACTAACACACCAGAGAACTTTTCTGTTATATCCACAGACTCAAAAGACTTTAAATGTTTTTGTCACACTATCATGAACTGTTCTTTATTACAGTGTGTAACTCCATTAGTAGATACTGAGTAATACAACACAGCTCAAAAGATGATGCTGGGTTGATTGCATAAATGAAATGTATAAATGTAGACATAAAAATAAATGAAATGAAATCATTTCCAATGAATATATAGGTTTTTTCTTTGTCCTTACTGTGACTTTTCATCCTGTTAGTCTTTTGTAAAACCCTCTAAATATCAAAAGCCAGTTCCTTAATGACATCATAATTCCAGAAGTGGAAAACAACAGCACAAACATCAGTAATAATTAGCAATGGATTATGTATTATGTATTAGTTTGCGGTGTTGGAGAAACTACTTTGATTAAGTGAATCAGAGAATCATTTATGTGATGTAGTTCATTTATCCGTCCGGAAGAACCGACTAACTAAAATGAAAATGTTCATTCACATGAAGTACCCGAAAGAATCGAGCCACTTAAATGATTTGGTTTTCTAGCACTACTCGTGGAAATGTAGTTTGTAACTGGAAAAGCTTTATAAAAATAGCTCATGTCAAGAATCTGAAAAATGTAGTGTGAAAAATGAATGAAAACGTTAGTAACGTTGATATGTTTAGTTAACTACTTCCCAACACTGTTAGTTTGACAGTCTCACTCTAAAATATTCCCTCTTGTTTGTTAAAATTACAAGTATCTTTAAAAAAAAAGAAAAGAAAAAGTTGACACCCTCATGTTAACTGCCTGAACAATGACTAACTTTAGCTTGATCATTTCTTCCTGTTTTTTCTTGACATAATCAAGTTATAATTAATAAAGTTTGTCTGAGCCTGATCTCACAGTAAATCGGAAAGAGTAGACTGACTTTTCGTTGGTCAAAATCGGTATACGTTGACCGAAATTTCGAAACACTACCCCCAGTGGCCAAAGTGGTATGTGTTGTAGGGCATATGGGCAAGTGTGAGCTCTGTTTATGTTCAGGAGAGGACACTAAAAGCTTGTAGTGAAGCAAGTTATTTTCAGCTTTACAGAACTTTATTCGATGAGGAGAAAAGCACGTATTTATAGATTCTATCCTCCAACCCAAACCTTACCTTAACCATTAGTGGAGTAAAAAAGTAATGTTAGATAGAGGGGAAAAGCGAAACCTCTGAATCATGATCGTCATTGATTATTCAAATGGGTTTTCCTTTGAACCGTAGTCTCCCACGCAGCTTGTGCAGCGCACTGCCAAGATAAATATGTTGAAAACACTGCAAACATGTCTGATAAGAGTGCTGCATGTTAGTGCATCGGCATAAAGTTGCTGATCCTAGGGGTACTAAAACTATCGGAAACATCATGCCGACTTCACATGTGATCAACGTGTGATCATGTTGGAGCAAGTGTCCAACATGATCACCTTATAAAGCCTATTTGTTTTTTGGTTTTATGTTCAAAACTTACTGCATATCAGAAATTACCCAATCATTATTAACAAGTACCAATTTCATTGTCATTGCTATTGTAATGTATAAACACGAATACATGTGTAAAACAGACACTGTAAAGAGTTATCAGAGATTAAAATGATCTGAACATCTGACTTACCGAAGTCACCCAACCAAACTTCTTCTCTACTGCAGGAATTTGCTTGTTTCTTAGTTTTTCAAGGACTTCTTGAAGGGCTTCAATCTGTCAAAATATATTTGTTATAGAATACAATGTAATATTTAGATGTAGATTTAAATGATTTTCAGACTGTCTGAAGATCATTTAAACACAAGACACTGAATGCTTGTAAGATGTCTTACCAGGTCTTTCTCCTCTTGAGCCTTCATGTTATCTTCTGGCGAGCGGATCTCTAGAAAATCATCGCAACTAACAAGTACCATTAAGACTGAGCAAGTAACAGTTAGTAGAAAGATCCGATCTCTAACCATCGTGTCGAGAATCAAGACTGCTTCGAGACAAACCTCTATCTTGACCAACACTTCTCAGGTAACCACATGAGGACCATCTCAACCCGTTATATGCTCTCTGCGCAATCCCACAAATTTATTCAAAATGCATCAATTGAACATGTTGTAGATGACACAGGTCATGACCCCACAGATCCTGCAAAGACAAGTCAACTATGAGCTGTCTGTCACCACAGTTTCTTTGTCTACCAAAGAACGTCATCATGATGATTAATACCGGTGACCCGTGAACCTCAAACATCACACCATTCATGTACACCTGACCTCATCTCGCACTATAATTACAAACCAGTTTTATTTCCGGAGAACATCATTTCATTACTGGACCGCCACCCTTAAAAAAAAAATAGAATCATCTATGGGGGTGGGTGGGTGGGTGTAGTTTAGGACTGGTTGCATATAACTCTTTTTTGTATATGGGTTTCTGTAAACATGCCCATGGTGTTTTTGTTTCCATTAAAATGTATATGAATGTACAGTGTGAGGAAAGTGTATATCTTAGGCCCTGTAACAGGTCACCATTTCGTATACTTTTTCATTATTTTAATCACATTTTTCTGCCTTCAATAGTTCATATAAATTTTCCTGCAGTTAGTCAAATACATTTTTACCTACAAATATTCCATCAAGTGTCTCAATTAATATGAGGTAAAGATAACTAAATGCATACACATTTTTTAATAATTAGCCAAATTCTGTTTACTTACAGCATACATAGAGTATACTGTATCACACAGCAAGACATGCTAACTTCCCAAAAGTATGTTCTCAGTAGAATGTTGAGAAAATAAACTTACTCAACCCAGGTTTGTAGATTGTTAGGGTTGTTTCATTTTTAATTCTGTGTCTACGCTAAACCACTGACTGAAGAATTGCTAATGCAGGCATTACTACTGTTGCTGATCTGTAGGGTTGTGATTTGAGAGAAGCAGCAGCATGTCTAATCTCGGCGCAAAGTCTAAATTAATTTCCAACATTTGCAATTTTGGGACCACCAGCAGTTGATATCAAAGAGCTATTGATCACTTTTAATACTAGCCATGACTTTAATGTCAGTAGATCAATATGATTAATGTTAATATTAATAAGTTTATTTGGTCTGGAACTTTTTCAAAGCTCAAGGATGATGTAAAGAAATTGAAAAAAATAAAATAAAATACAAATATACATTACAAAACAATGAACATTGGGAGACAAACAGAGCAGGGGAAGCATTGCATTAAGCACATTTACACTACCGACTTCTCATTAATGGACTGTCTTCATTTATATCACTGTCTTCATTTGACATTTACAGTATAATAGGACGCAGATGGTGCAATAACCCACTTGCACTTACACTTATAGCACACATCCAAGAAAATATAAAAATGTCATGGCCATGCTCACTGACTTGCGTGTATGACATGACACATAGGGCTGCACTTAGAACTCACCCTCATGCCACCCCTGATGTGTATGACTTTCTTTCTTCAGCAGAACACAAGCAAAGATTTTTTGAAGAATATTTCAGCTCTGTTGGTCGGCAAAATGCAAGTGAATAGGTACCAACATTTTGAAGTTCCAAAAGCCACAGAATAAAAACACAATTAAAATATATTATATTTACAAATATGCAATTCTAACTACTAAAATTGCAATTGTGAGGTAATTGCATTTTAAATAGTCACAATTGTCTGAAAGTAAATTGCAATTGCATGATTAAAGTCAAAATTGCCAAATAAAATGTGTGATCGCGAGATATAAAGTCACAAATGTGCGATACTGTATTGTTGCAATTGTGTAAAATAAAGTTGCAATTGCGAGAAAATAACGTTGAAATAGCAAGATATGAAGCGGTCACAAATATAAAGTTACATTGTCTGATAAGAACTTGAAAAACCTATATCACGCAATTTCAACTTTCCTAGTTATAAAGGCAAATTGTGAGATATAAAGTCAAATTTACCTCTTTTATTTTTTATTCCATGGCAGGATCCGGCTTCCATTGTTACAGTTTTTCACAACTGCTAAGATACATTTCTTGAAACCTTCACCCATTTTCTCACAACATTAAACACAAAATCAAATCTTCAAACTACATTGACAAAACCCTTATTAAGTCTGGCAAAATCTTCTTTCAGATCACACACACACAGCCAGTCAATATATAAACACTACATCACATAATGGAGAACACAGCATCCAGGACATGTAGTTACATTGTTGTTTATTGCATGAGGTAAACGTATTTCGCAATTACAGTAATAGAGTACATTGTGCCAACTCAAACTAAAATAATAAATAATCACTTTTTTAACACACTAAAGCAAAGGGAAGAAAGCTGTTGTTTAATCATCATACAGTTTGAGTAAATAAATTATTATTCTAACTAAAATGTTTTGCATTTTCTGTTTAACTAAATGTGGCATTATCTTCTCATAATTCCCATTCTCTGAAGAACGATTTCTCTGTCAAGCAGACGTATAGACAGCTGTGATGAAGTGTAATAACGTTTCAATGATTCCACGAACAATGAGTTTTACTGTAATTTCCTCTTTATTGTGAATTACTGTTACATCCACAAATAAATGAATGACACTCAAAACACCATACAAGAAGTTATTCGAATGTAATTGGTACCGTTTGTCTTTCTTTCTTTTATATTTTATGTAAGATTACCATTTGAACACAAAGCCCCAAAAACAACACACACCGGCTGCTCAACCTAACAAATCCAGATTACTCAGCGGGGCATCTGCAGTGGTTGAGTTTGGTTGTGCAGATGCTGTAGTGTTCAGAGCAGTTGTGATGGGCTTGAAGTCTTTCCAGGGTTTGGTCGGGCAGTTTAATGGTGTACGCTTGGTGGCACCCATGCTCTCCTTGGATTCCTCTGAAGACTCTTTTTGTTTGGGAGCTGGTTTTGAAATCAGTGGGCATTTGACAGTTGGCATTTTCCTCAGGGGAGACCAGCCTGGTGGCCGTTTAAATCTTGAGACACACTGAAAATTTGTTTTTGCATTACCATGGTAATAATGCACAAGCTCATTGGAAATCTATACACTTGATATTTTTAAAATGATCAACAGTACTGTGCAAAAGTTTTAGGTACTTGTGAAAACTGTTGCATAGTGAGGATGTCTTAACAATAATGCCATAAATAGTTTTCATACATAAATTAACGTCATACAAAGTCCAGTAAACATAAAAAGCTAAATCAATATTTGCCGTTGCCACCTTTGCCTTTAAAACAGCCCCAATTCTTCTAGGTACATCTGGACACAGTTTTTCTTGATTGTAGGCTGAAAGGATGTTCAAGCTTCTTGGAGAATTCTCGACAGTTCTTCTATATATTTAGACTGTCTCGATTGCTTCTGTCTCTATACATAATCTCAGACTGAAACGATGTTCAATGGGGGTCTCTGTTGGGGTCATGACATCTGTTGCAGGGCTCCCTGTTCTTCTATTCTATTCTTTTATATTTGCAAATGTAATGTTTGGGAGTCTAAAATTTATTTTACCTATTGACACGCTAAAGCTGAAGATATAAATAACCATTTTAAGACAAATGTTTTTGTGAAACATCTTATGTGCCTAACAGTTTTGCACAGTACTGTATATACTTTAATAAACGTAACTGAAGGGCTGGCTCACCTTCTGGGCACATTCGGCGTGCACTTCCGGACTCTCATGTCTCCAAGGAGCCACATCCACAGTAGAGTTACACTGCATGAATATCTAAAAATCAACAAGTTTAGATGTGAGGCTACAAGTACAGTATTTTGTGAGGTAACCTTAAAATGATCGTCACATAGTAGCATCTAATTTAACTGGTTTTATTCAATACAAAAATTTTAATTAATCAGACTAAATTTACCTGACCAATTAGATTACATCAACAAAAGTCATTTGTAAGTGCAAAAATCATATTTTTTAGCGGTGTACTTTTCTTATTTTTCACTACAAATCATTGAATAATAATGTGGTTAGCACTTTATTTTACAGTACTGTTCACCATTTACTTACTAGATACATTACTAGTTATTAAACTTAACCCATATTACATGTAGTTACCTGATATTACTCAGTACTTTCTTGGGTAATTACACTGTAAGTATACTGAAAGTACACATACTGTAACATAAAGTGCAACCAGAATGTGCAATTGGTAGACACTTGAATCCAAAGCGGCATTTTAAAGTGAAAGTGGAATTTAAAAATAAATGTAAAGTCAATTTTACACATAAAACAGATTTGAAACTTTCTATCAGAGAAAGAATGTCTTTTGCTAATAGATGGCATTATGGGATTTCAAACCAATTTAATTATTTTATATATAAAATAAAATAAAAACTCAACAAATTAATTTAATTTAAATAATACATTATACCTATTCAAATATTAATATAAAGTTGAGTTTTAAAGTCTGAAACTAGAGAATCTGAAAATCCAATTTAATCCAGGAAGAAAAACAGAACGTTTTAGTTTGGAATATTTGGAACAAAGAGATGTTTCAACATAATATGAAGAAAAAATCTTTAAGATTCGTCAGACCAATAATCAAATGTAAGCACATTTTCTGACATTGAGTATGTTGATGCATTTGTACAAATGGACATCTTTGTTTCCATTAAGTAACAACTTATTATGGACAACTGTCAAATTATGCTGAATAACATGACCATCAGGTTTTGTTTACGCCAGATCGAGATGAGGACATGCTGTCATTAATGCTAAAGGGGTACATACTGCAGCAAATATTAAGAAATTCCAAAATTCATGTTTTTTTCTCCAACTTTTTATTAAAACTGTTATAATGATAATATAATTTGAATTGAACAAATATTATATATGAATCAAATTTATATAAATTGTAAAGTAGAAGTATTTTTACTTTTTTAAGTAAAGAAATTTTGAATTTACAGACTTCTGGACCCCACTGTACATGGAGAGAATTAAGAAGAAATATGTCCATATTTATTTTTTCCATCAAAATGTGCATTCTTGCTAATAGAGCCAAAATTAAATAAACATTTAAAAGTAAGTAATAGGATTTTTCTTGACGTAAGAAGAAGAATTTATTGACACTATATTAACATTGGTGTCAGTCCATTGTTGTTAAAGTCATTGTTTACATATTAATGAGGGACACAAAAGACATCCGTTATATAGAGCGACCCAGCCAGAGATTCTGAATCTTACCCGCTCATCCTGATCTGGGTGGCACTCTTCAGTAACGGCTTTGAATTCTGACTTGGAGCAGTTGCTCTTCTCCATGTCAAAGTGCAGTTTATACCTGAATCCAGCAACCACCTGCACACAAAGAAGAACATGACTTGACCCAAAACTTAACCCTGATAATATAGAGCAGGGGTTTTCAAACTGGGGTCCAGGGACTCCCAGGAAACCGCAAGGGTCCACTGAAAAATAAATTAAAACATACAAACAAATAAATAAACAAAAAAAAAACATAGAAGCAAACAAATTAATACAAAAATAATATAAAAACAGCGAAAAACATACAAGTAAATTAATTAATTAATTAAAACAAAAATAAAACAGCAACAAAAACAAACATACAAGAAAACAAATAAACAAACAAAAATAAATAAAAACAGAAACAAACATACAAGCAAACAAATAAAATAAATAAATAACGGGGCCTGGGTAGCTCAGCGAGTATTGACACTGACTATCACCCCTGGAGTCGCAAGTTCGAATCCAGGGTGAGCTGAGTGACTTCAGCCAGGTCTCCTTAGCAACCAAATTGGCCCGGTTGCTAGGGAGGGTACAGTCACATGTGGTAACCTCCTCGTGGTCTCTATAATGTGGTTCTCGTTCTGGGGTGGGTGGCGAGTTGCCGTAGAAACGCTAGTCACTACACCACCACGAGGACCTAGAGCGCATTGAGATTTGGGCATTCCAAATTGGGGAGAAAAGGGGAGAAAATAAAAATAAATAAATACAAAATAATAACAGAAACAAACATACAAGCAAACAAATAAATAAATAAAAACTAAAGTAAATAAAAAACAGACAAACAAACTAATAAATAAATAAAGTTAATATTTTTCAAATTTGGCATTTTTTATCTTTCATTTTTCTTTCTAAAGGCTTATTGGAAATAATCACGATTATTTTACTCTACTAGTACAAAACAATATAAAGGAACCAGTAATAGTAAGATATAAAAACAAAACAAAACAATTTGTTTACATTTCTTATTCAATAAGTGATTCTCCCTGCTATCTTTCAACATACATACTGTATTTTCAAGAATAGTTTGTACTTGTGTTGTTTCTTTCTCCTTTAGCTGTCTACTTTAACATGCTTACTGGACTGTCAAGTAATTATTACAATTAATGTGCTATAACAAAATGAATTGTAGTGAAAATATGTTTCCTCAGGTTCTTACAGTATGCTCATAGTGGGTAGAAAAAATATATATATTTTCACATTATATTTTAATCATTTTCTTTAGTACGCTGACCATTGACATAATAATCCCGAGTTATATACATGCATATGGCAAATTATTTATTTTAACAACATTTTGTCTTTATGATGTCATGCTTATTATTTTTGTCACACAACATCAGACTTTATATGCTAAAATATATCTTTATCTTTAGATTTTAGGAAGGGGGTCCCTTGCATGGAGAAATATATGTAAGAAAACACTTACCTGTTTTGTTGCTGATGACAAGCTCTTAAAGATGAAGAAATGCTTGTAATTGGTCATGCTGTTGGCTTTTGCCAGAGAATGGATGAGCGGTTCTCTTAGTTCCTCTCCATTGACATCAATGTTTTCAGGGCAGCCCAGACAAGGTGCCTTCTCAGAGACAATAGATGGCTTAGCTGTCAGAGAAAGTTGAAGGAGAGTGTGGCATTTGTTCCTAGATTTTTGTGCTGTATTGTTGTATATCTAATCTTCCATCCAATAGACATAACTCGGCTACTAATTAATAACCATAATGCTTTTTTTAGTCATAAGTTTAGAAAAAGGATATTTATAAAGTAATTACTGCTTTCTACCGCTCCATCAGAAGCCTTGTTTAATCTTTCAACCAGCCAGCTCTCGTTTTTGGGATATCAAAGGCTGCATTTGTGTTGCCTTCAAAAACTAATCAGATGAAGGCATCTCAGAAGTTAGGATGTAATGCAAATATTGGATTCAGACATGCCTTGATACCTTGATGCCTTCCTGCCTCTGAAGACAGCATTGTTTAGCTTTTTGGATGCAGCCGTTACTTTATTGTACAGCAAAAAAATTACATTTCTATACAAAATTTGAAAAAGCGAATGCAACATGCCACACGATCGTTGCATGATACAGCTGGTCATGCGATCTCAACGTGGCAGCCCCAAGATGTGACGTACCTGAACAGTCATGTAATAATAACTCTTGTCCTGCCTCTGTGAACAGCACTTTGGCATAACAGTTTCTGAGCACCTGAGGAAGCACAACATGTGAATGTTATCTAGAAGGTTCATTGAAGCGATTAGGGTAAAGAGGCTGTGAATGTGAGTGTTGGCACAGTCCTGTAATTCTCATGATATCAGGCTTGCTAGTTTCATGTCTCTCGAATCACTCTAGACACTTTTGTTCTGTCGTAATAAAATCGTTTACATTCAAATCAATTACTTTATGTCTAGATTCCTCAGAAATACTCCTTTTGTGATGACAGAAGAAAGAAAGTCATTCAGGTTTTTGAACAATATGAGGATGAATGAATGGTGTAGAATTGCAATATACAGTAGAAAGCTTTTTTTTAAAAAGTCCTCATCAGGTCTCACCTTATCTGCCTGCTGAAGGTAGTCACATTGTTGCCACACTTTGTCTCCCCCTACAGGACAGTCTGTCTCTCTGCTCGTGAACCCCACAAACAAAACTTCCCCTGTTTCATTCTGAGTCTGTAAGAATGATAGCATTACTCTGAGACAAGCTAAAGTTCGGTTGATCTTATATTGAACTAGTTGAATAGAGCAAATATGTTATGGTAAATCTTTTATCATCAATCACTTTACAATTTTGATCAAATTAATTACGTGATATGCCAGTTAATCAAATTAATCACATATACAGTGTATGTTGAGAATTGTCAAAGATGTAAATCTATGTAAAGTAGTTTTAGAAATGGTTATATTGTTTTTTTTTTTTTTTTTTATGTACATATCTTTGAACAAGTCTATCACTGGTCCACAGTCCACAGAAATCCATTTTTCAATTAAGTTTATCTGTCCGTGGTAGAAGTAGGGGCTGTTCACACAGAAGGCATTCTTGTGTTTCAAACAATGATTTTGATATTTTTTAAATGTTGGTCTATGTACACATGTAGAATGACTTCTTTTGCCATTGCATTGCATCTCTCTCCGTAAGCACCGCGTTTTTAAGATGTTGTGATAAAATCAGAAGTACAAAATGCATCACAGGACCCCTGTTTTATCTCATTCTGTTGCACATTGTCCAAATGTTTTTGAATGGTAGAATGTGACTTTGTGTTGGCTATCATTGATTACACAACACAAAAAGTGGCTTTAGAAGTCATTGTTTGTTTCATGTCCATATCTTGGCTTACAGTCCACATCAATCTATTTTGCAATTGAGTTTGTCAATCTGTCCTGTGCTTACAGGATGCGTTCTTCTGTCTGCACTATATTTAATGTCGGTTTATGTACATACGCATCAGACAGATGCCTTTCAAACATCTCGCTGGTTTTCAGCATAATAAGCACTGCATTTTTGGGCCACGGTCTCAAGTTAAAAGTAGTTGTAAGAGCCTTGCATTCTGTTGTGCTTCGTCCAGAGGTCAAGAACCTGTATGACCGAGTTGAGGCGTGTTGACTGCTCCCTGCTGACACAGCTTGTAAAAACACAAAGTTACATGAACTTCAACCTTGAATTACGGTGATGGTCAGAAAAATACTTACCTTTTTACATAATTAATATATGGGATCCATGGGTGCGATCATTTTCATACATAATTTTTTATATAATTACTTGCACTACATTAAATCAACAGCCTTATTATTTACATAATTTGTATTGCATTTCATGGAATAATTAATCTCAATAAATAAATCTGTTCAATTGACAGCCCTGTGTAAAACACATGTATGTATACACGCTACATCCTACCTTTGTAGCCTCCCAGATTTCATAGAGAGCCAGTAGAGTGCCTTTGGTTAGCAGCTGATTATGTTTGGAAAGAGTTAGATTCACTATATTTTCCACACGTTTATCATCACACGGAATACTAGTGTCCTTTTGTCCATGTCCCCCAGAACAGCAAAGCCAAACTAACGTAAAAACCATCAAGATCCTGTCCCCCATCATCGTGCTAGTGTCATGAATGTCTGTGCTCACAGTGTTGGAGTGAGAGGGTTCATAATTGTCCCCGTTGGACTCCTGTAATGATTTACATGCTGTTATTTAGCCCGAAAATCTCCACCTGTCCAAATATGGTGGGACGTGCACTGCTGTGCAGTATTCAGCAGCTGTAATGCAAATGTTTACTCATTTGAGATGCACTCCACAACATGCATACTTCCCTGACTCAATATCCCAAAGCGATGATAAGTTCTTAATTGACCCTTTCCTAAGCAAAAATGTTGAAAAGTTTAATCCAGAGCATTCCGACTCAATCATTTGTTATCAGACCAAAGGAAAGTGTTTGCAAGTCATTCAATTTGCCTAAACCTACAGGATTATTGATTATGTAATAGATTTAGTTAATAGTTTTAGATTCATATTACTTCTTTATCTACATATTTAATACTAGTGTAAGTTGCATTCATATTTTTTTTGAAGAGTAACAAACAAGTCCAGAGCTTCATCTGCCAAATAAAAAAGGACACCGCATTTACAGTATGTGCACTTCTGCAGTCAATTTGGGATGGAATTAAAAGACACTTAATCATTAATCTCACAGTTCAATCAATATCCTTTAGTTTAAACACTGCCCACCAACATCTACTCAGTTTACTCAATTAATACATGACTTGTACTACACATACTGTAGATAACTAATATTGCCATTATATTCATACTATTTAGCAAAAGGGGAACTGGATCGACCAGCTGAGCCTGGTTTCACCCAAGGTTACTCTTCTCCATAAACTGACATGTTAGTCACTGGGCATGTTTTTCAATGAAACTGCTCAACAAGGACTTTAAGACATAACAGACATTACATCATCATTTTCTATAAGCTGCTTTGAAAATTTTACAATTAAAAATGACAACTTCATAACAGAGACAAATATGCTCTGTTCACCAACATAAGAATGCAGAGTTGTGTTAAGTAAATCAAGCAGTGTGTATTTAAGGGCATACTTTGTCCCCCTCTACCTTTGACTTGTGCTGTGTGTTTTCCTCTAAAATCCGAAAATTGTTGTCGCATCAAACTTGCTCTCTAAAGAGTCATTATTTGAGCACACAGAACAGAATTTATAACTCAAAGTTAGGAACACAAAATGGGAAAAACACTTCACAATAAGCTTCTATTTGTCGACATTAGTAAATGTAAGGTACCATAAACTAACAATAAAAAAATATATTTTTACAGTATTCAATAATCTTGGTTAATGTTGACATAGAATTGTTCATTGTTAGTTCATAATGCATTTACTAATATTAACATGCATGTATAAGTGTTATCTAGAATTGTAATACTTTAAATGAAGGTTACATTTGTAATCTTTAGTTAACAACAGCTAAAATGATCTAACAATGAACAATACTTTTACTACATTTATTCATCTTGGTTAATGTTAATTTCAACATAAACTACTAACACATTTTTAAAATCAAAAGTTGTATTTGTTAACATTAGTTAATGCACTATGAACTAACAATGAACTAATAATGAACAAATGCCTTTATAATAACTAACATTAACCAGGAGTAATAAATACTGTAAACATATATTGTTCATTGTTAGTTCATGATATCTAATGCATTAACTAATGTTAACAAATTAAACCTTATTATAAAGTGATTCCATAAATACTGTAAAGTGTTGTTCCTTGTTAGTTCATGTTAACTATTGCTTTAAAGAGATAGTTCTCCCCAAAATGAAAATGATCACATCATTTACTCACTCTTGTGTAATCCCATATGTTTATGACTCAAATTAAGCACAAATTAAGATTTTTATTAGAATATCTCAACTCTGTAGGTCCTCACAATGCAAGTGAATGGGTGCCAAAATGTTGATACTTCAAAAAGCACAAAAAGGCATCATAAAAGTAATCCATATGACTCCAGTGGTTTAATCCATATTTTCTGAAGTGATATGAAAGGTGTGGGTGAGAAACAGACAAACATTTAAGTCCTAATTTGCTTTAAATTCTTCTCACTACCCAGTAGGTGGCGATATGCACAAAAAATGTCAATCACCAAAACACAATTAACTCGATTAATCTACATCTTATGGAGTTTTGTGTTCCTTGCCACAGTCGCCTACAGCTTGCTCACTGGGGTTATTAATACAATTATCATTTAATTATTTATAAACACTATTAAAATTCGTATTTTATCTAAATTACACAATGATGATTAATCGACTTTATAGACATTACAGTTCTTATCGTCTGTTAATGCTAATATTCTGTAAAGCTGCTTTGAAACGATGTGTGTTGTGAAAGGCGCTATACAAATAAAATTGACTTGACTTGACTTGACTTGACAAGAGGAAGAATGTGAAAGTGATCTATTTCTCACCCACACCTATCATCACTTTTATGTACTTTTTAGAGCTTCAAAATGTTGGCACCCATTCACTTTTTTGTATTGTATGGACATACAGATCTGAAATATTCTTCAAAAATCTTAATTTGTGCTCTGCTGAAGAAAGACAGTCATACACATCTGGGATGGCATGAGAGTGGGAAAATTATGAGAGATTTTTTATTTTTGGGTGAACTATTCCTTTAACTAATGTTAATGTTTACAAAATTATTGTAAAGTGATACCACAATATGTTGTTTGTGGGGAAATTAAACCCTTTACAGTTAAACATTTTGAAAGACTGTAAAATGTTACAGTAAAAATCTGTTAATTGGTCAGCTATGTTACTTAAGCCACTTAAACAATGCGTGAACTTTTATGGTAAAATATTTTTAAAATTGTGCTTTTGTTAAGTTAAAAGTATGAACCCCCTTATAAATGATGATGAAAATCAATAAAAGTATTTTCCAGATGTCACTGCGTGATGAAATTTTATAGTTTTGTTCTTTTCTTAGTTTTGTTTTCAGTTATCTATATTAGATTTGTTTTGTTTTTTTGTTATTTTATGCTATTTAGTTCATGTTTATTACATTATTTATGTTTATTATGTTATGCATCACCCTGATGATGTTGTGTCTTTGTGTGTAAATTTTTATGATATATATACAATTGTAAATTGTATATAGCGTAGTGGGCTAAAGCACAGAAATGGTAATCAGAAGGTTGCCTGTTCGATTCCCACAGCCACCCCCATTGTGTCCTTGAGCAAGGCACTTAACTCCATGTTGCTCCAGGGGGATTGTCCCTGTAATAAGTGCCAAATGCATGAATACAAATGCATAAATGTAAACAAAGTGACCAAAATAACATCCTGTAATATGTAAAAGGCTGTCACTGTACCCAAGCTGTGGCAACCATTGTTGGCACTTTGTAGTTGCTAATGTGTCCTTTAATGTTTTGCTCATCTCGCAAGAGTATTCAAATGACAGGCCCAAAATGAGAACAAAGCTGATATCGGTATTCAGTGAGGAATATCTACACAAACATCCAAAATGATCAAACAACTCATTTCAAAATGGTCTCAGCAGGTTGTCTTTCAGGACCAAGACAGGTTAGGCAATTGTAAATATAAAGATTATGAATATATATATATATAATGAAATGCTAAAATTGAATAGAGTTCACAAAGTCTGAGTAGTTTTGTACTCATACTTCTTTTTACATTACACAAATTCAAAAGCTTATTTTTTCTTCTCTCAATTTCGCATAATTAGCTGTTTATATGAGACAGTTTTACATTGCCATGGATTTTTCAGTTCAACATGTGTTTTTCAGATTTACATGGTTTGTTTTGTGTTAGTTGTGTTAGTGTTTTATAATCGAGAGAACCAAAAATAATGAATACAGCTGCAAGCATCAATGAAGGGCTTAAGATTTTTAAATTTGTAAGCACAATATTGGCAAACAATTTTGGATATCCATTTGTGCAAAAGATTATTGTAAACATTGGACAGAATTTGTAAAAAAAGAAGCAAAAAACAACTTTTGCCACAACTAAAAAAAGATATCAGTTTACATTGTACCCTTTGAAACTGTTGAATCAAGCTTGGGCCATTGAAAAGTAATTAGCAGAAAACTTTGACGTGTTGCTGGCACTAGAGAGTTTGAGATGCTCTAGAAACAATGAGACCGAAATCTGTGAATGTGCCATTTGTCCCAACATTTTATCATACTTTACATTGTTCTATCGGTTGCCATATGGCTTAAGAAGAACATCACACAAACACCCTATAGGGGTCTGAGCAACTCAAATATGGCTAATACAGTCAGAATTAAATGAATGCAAACCAAGATATAAGTGTAGAATTGTATACTTAACCAGAATAGACTAAAGACTAACAAAGGCAACAATATAAATCATTACTCTATTCATTTCTGAAAATGTTTACTCATAGCTCAGCGTAGCATTTGTGGGCAAGACCAAAGTTGCTTCCTGATGTCAGACAACAATAGCTGACAGCATCAAACTATACAGCCCTCCTTCAGAAACACATGTGGATTAATCTACCACTGATATAACATAAAAACAACTGCTCTGAAACTCAAGAGCCGATTTCTTAAAATGACACACAATTAATTGGCCTCATCAACCTGTATTTAATGCTGTCTTCTCTGCCTTGGTCGGGTGAGTTGATTTGCCTTTTATTTACCATAAATTATTTACCAAAGAATTGACAGTTATAGGTTGCTAGGGAGTTATCAGAGTGTTCTGGGTGGTTGCTAGGGCATTACTAGTCAGTTGCTGGGGCATTGTTACAGTGTTGGTAAGTGGTTGCTAGGGAGGTAGGATGTTCCGGATGGTTACTAAGGCACTGCTAGGTGGCTGCTGGCATATTGCTTGAGTGTTTTTAGAGGTATTCTGGGTGGTTGCTCAGCAGTTGCTAGGGAATTGCAAGGCCATTGCTACAGTGTTGTTAAGTGGTCACTAGGGAGGTATTATTATATATATATATTTTTTACTTTATTGTGTCTATCTGTTGAAATCTCATTACATTTCTCATTATATTGTTTATGTCATTTACATTAATTATACACAATTATTAAAAACATTTTTTTTAATGTGTGATATAAATTTTCTTCACTCACCAATACATTATTCAACAAACAAAATAATAATATCATAAATGAATAATATCATAAATGAATAACAAAATCAATAGAAGTAATAGTGCATAAGTATGTTAGCACTTTGTATGCACACATATACACATTAACACATACATACTGTAAATCAAACAATTAGATTCCAATTCAATAATGCATACATGCATAAAAGCTTTAGAGAGAGAAGAAAATAAATAATAAAAAAGACATATAACAGTAATAATAAAAATAAATAAAAAAAGGACATGGTAAAGCAATTCCATTCGACTGCACACTTTTCTGTCCTCCCACTTATCCTTTAATTTCATACATTATATTACATTGAAAGGAAAAAGGCTGTGCCACTTATCAAAACTCTTGGAATTTATATGGTAAATGGTCTGCACTTATATAGCACCTTTTTAACCTTAGCGGTATTCATAGCGCTTTACACTAATTCTCATTCACCCATTCACACTCACACACCAATGACGGCAAAGCTGCCATGCAAGGCGCTAGCCTGCCATTGAGAGCAACTTGGGGTTCAGTGTCTTGCCCAAGGACACTTCGGCATGTGGGCCGGGAATCGAACCACCAACCCTGAGATTAGTGGACAACCTGCTCTTCCACCTCAGCCACAGCATTATATATGTTGCTAAGTTTTGAAACAAAAACAAGCAATTTGGGAGGATATTAATTTTGATTACATTTATTTTCTCTAGTAAGGACACTAATAATATTTTCCATCATTTAACATCCTGTCTTACTGAATTTGTTAATGTGACAAAATTAAGATTGTACAGAGCATCTAGGCTATTTGGGATAATCACTCCTAAGTACCTTATTTTTGTTCAGTCCCACTTAAAATGAAAAATGATCGAACATTATCAAACAATAAAAGTTTTTTCACATCTTGATCAAAATTTACTATATTTGGAATTATATTGGAGAGTCTTGTAGCTATTATTTATGTAAAAAATTTTCATCTATGTTTACAAGAGATATTGGTCTGTATGATGAACATTGTGCAGGGTCCTTTCCTTCTTTTATTATAGGCTAGCGAATATAATTCCACGTCTGTGGCCACTCGCCTTTTTCTAGGATCCAATTAAAATCTTCATGTAATATTGGAGATAGCAATTCATGAAATTTTTTATAAAACTCATTTGTGAAACCATAATTTCCAGAACTTTATTCCATTTTGCTCTTTTTAATTACAGCTAAAAATCTCTGCCACAGTTATTGGATGATTGGACTGTTTAATTCTATTTAGATCGATCTGTGATATCTCTGGTCTATGAAGAGTCTGATAATAATTCCTAAAATATAACGCTATTTCCGTCTTTCCCTTCCATTCTATAGAACCCTCATCCCTTATGCTAGTAATAATGGCATTTTCTTTTTCTTTTGTTTATTATTTAAATGCTAACATGTTTAAAGATTTTGCACTATATTCATAATATTTTTGTCTAGTGACCATACGATTCTTTTCAATGTCTTCTATTGCAATTGTATCTAATGCCTCCTTAGCCTTTAACTCTATAGATTTTTTGGTTTTTATTTTTCTCATGCTCTTCCTGTAATTTGTTTTATATTTTTTTCTAAATTAAATTTCTCCCTCTGCCCTTGTTTCTTTCTCCATGATGCATATGCTATTATTTCTCCTCTCACATTAGCTTTAGCAGGCTCCACAGGATAATTGGTGTCACCTCCTCATTATTATTTCTTTGAAAAATAATGTATTATTCTATCTTTAAAATTAGATCTCTTAGAAGAGAATTATTAAACTGCCTTACTGAAGTCCCTTGTGTATACCGAAAATTAATTTCCATTATAACTGCTGCATGATCTACTAATGTTATTGGTAATATCTAGCATCTTTTTACCCTTAATACATCATTCTTAAACATAAAACTATAATCTAACCTGGAATAAACATTATGAGCTTCAGAATAGCAATTTTTTTTTACATTTGGGTGCAAGAGGCACCAAACAAGATTAAAGTCTCCACCCATAATAGTTATCCCCTTTGCCTCTATTACATAGATCATAGATAAATCTTCTTTAAAAATTCAGCTTGTTCTCCGGGTGGATTATATACATTTAACAAAGTAAAAATTGTCCTTCTATATCCCCTTTTACCAGCACATATCTTCCCTCTTTATCTGTCTTGCAAAGTTCTTTTTGAGCAGTATTGCTACTCTTCATTTAGCTGATGGAAATGATGATGCAACTACTTGGGCTGAAGCTAATAGGCGGTGGGCCGAGTCCGTCTATCTCGTTTAGTTTTTGATTTGATAGTTACCCAGCAGCTGTCTGGCTCATTTTTTTTATTTGTCTGTATGAATAATTCACAAAAAGATTACCGATTGTCAGGGGCGTTGCTAGGATCTTGATACATTGGGGGCTTTGCTCAGTCCCCCCCACCCACCCCCGCTTTTGGTAACTACTTCTTCTACTCATAGGCACATAATAATAAGCAATAATAATATAAATGGGGGGTCTGGGGACCTCCCCAGGAAATGTTGGCCATTAAACACTTCATTTCCTGCATTCAGGTGCATTTTTTTTAGCATTTTAAATGATAGGTAAAAGATAGAATGCTTTATTTGTAGAACTGTAACAGCTATTCACAGAAACACAAATAAATAATACATGAATATTAAATAATTAATAATGTATCCTGAATATTACTTGTAACATTGGATAATGGGAAAAGGTAGAGGTGACTTGTTGAGTCAGTGACATGAATCTAATTATCTATTAATCTAACCAAATTAACCTCAAAAACATGAAGTTTAGTACTGTTTTCCGAGCTCACTCACTTTGGGATTGTAGCCGAGGCCGTTTGCTGGCCTCAGGAGGTGGAGGACTGCCGTCTTGACGGCGCTTAAAAAATTGCCGGATATCCATTTTTACGTTAGACGTTTGGGCTAGTGAGTGACGGATGAATCTTGATGCAGTCTGCTGCTTCCTGCTGATTGGTCAACAAGACAGCACGCTGTATATAGCTGGTAGTAGTCAATATCGATGCACACGCATGGAGCGCATTATGAAAGACTTCGTCTTAGGTTTAAACAACCTATGAAACTATTAATGAACAATATGAAACTAAAACGACATAAGCTTAATTTAAAATGGCTTAGGAACTATCTATTTAGAGGTGGATAAACGCAATTTAGAGGTGGATAAACCCACTTTGGAGGTGGGTAAACGCTATTTCCGAATTTTGGGAGGTGCGTAAACGGCGTTTATGTGCGTTTAGCCTCCACTACATCCCTGAATAACGTTAATTTACACATCGTGTTTCAATCGCCAAATCAGATGTATAGGCTACTTCATCTACATTCCTCACGAGAAACGGATTATGGCTCACAAAATGGATTAGCTATAGGCGAAATAGTAAGGTCCCACGTACTTTATATATACACAGTACATGTTCTGCATTAATACCACAGTGAGTAACTTACAGGGCTAGTAAGTTAGACCAGGGTTTGCTTAAGAGCCTTCACCGACCTGAACTTAATGATGAGGGAACGGCGCCAGTAGATAACTCTTCTTGCCTCCCTCGTATCGTTCATGACTCCTTATTTTACTTTTTAAAAAGTGTCTAATGTCCATAATAGCTACCACCAGAAGCCACAAACAACAATGACAGTCAAGCCCTAAAGCTGTAAGTTAACCGATGACTCTTTCAGGCTCTCTCCTCTGGTGCGCACTCTAAATACAAGCATTCTGTAACCATAGTAACTTTGATCTGCTTGAACCACTGATCTATATATATAACTGGATTGCTCATAGAATTCTAAACTGCCAGCAGTAGGTGAAGCTACCGGAAGTGCTCTGGCGGCCATCTTACTATTCCCTACCGACAGAGGGCATCGTGGCATGTGCAGCGTTTAACCGCGAAACAACACTCACTTAAGGATGCGGCTAAAGTGCCCTCAGGTTGTATTTTATGACTATGTACATATTAAGCACACATTAGTCGTTATCCCCATGTAGAGTGGGCATAACGATCATAATCTTTAATAATCAACAGTAAAAATACAACACCAAAGTGTATTAATACCCCTTTTTAAAGCAAAGTTATCCATCTGCAGATTGTTACAGGATGCAATGTTTCTCTGCCTTCATAGTTTAAATCTGTTGATGCTCATTGTTCATAATGTTGACAAATTATACAACTGCATAATTTCCAACATTATTAACCATTTTTGACTAGATTATATAGTAAATGTGAACTAATTTGGGGGGGGCATGCACATCAACAAGTTTTAAAGTTGTTAATAAAAACGACTAGCTTTGTGTTGATAATGTAACTAGACAGTACCTCTTCAGAATAAATCCAGAAGAATCAAATATAAAAACGTCACAAACAAGTGTGTAATAATATATATATATACACACACACACATAAATTAATTTAACTTTACTTAATGGAATTATCCATTTGCATTAATTTCTGGAATATGTACATACCAGCTTGTGAGAATTTAATTATTTCAACAATCCCCTGATCTTTTAAATCATAATTAGAAATAAGTTTATTGACATATGCGCACAAGGAAATCATACATATTTATTTGTTCAATAACAAAAGCTTCCAAGTACACACATAAATTGACTTAAACTGAACAATACAATAAAAATTTGCAGATATGTGGGAACAAATCTGCTAATGGATTTAACAACAATCCCACATTATTCAGCTTTCAAAAGAATGGTAGCAAGACAAGCCATCAGAGCTAGTGGCAACAGTTCTCCACCGGATAGCACAGTGACACTGGAGGCAGCATCTTCTGATATGTTCAGCCTGAAACAGAAGACTCAGAGAAAAACATCACTGTATGTCGTCCCAGCTTGTCCATGTTCAAAGAGGCTGTGGTGGGGTACATAGCAGGCTTTGCAGTTAAAACAACTATGAAGATGATTCTGTGCACTACCTGTTTATCAGCACTCAGTGTCGAGAGCTCTTCCCAAGATGAACACACTAATCGACATGAAGTCCTGAGGTGGATTTATAAGACCGTCAGACAGCGTCCTGAAAGTCTGCAAGACAGCTGAGAGATTTCTTCAACAGCACACACTCACAAGGCCCATCTCTGTCCCCACAAATGTTCTGGATCTCCATGGTGGTTCTGCATTCAAGGAACTTGAGGCACACATGTACAACAATCACATCTTCATACTCAGTGCATTGCAGAAAGCTGCACAAACATCAGGCTCCACTTCATTGCCAAGGAAACATGTGCTGCATCACACTCCAAACGGCTTAAGAAAACTCTGGGCAAGCTTGAACTGCAAAATAGAAGAAAAAAGAAAAGTTTGATATAAAGATCAGGAGCCGGTTGCACCAGCTATACAAAAGTTTAAACTTAGCTTAGTTGTGGCGTAAATGAGCATGAAGTCACAATTTACGCACTACTAAATAATTGAGCATTGCACCATTAAACTTCAGTACGACGTAACCCTAAGTATAAACTAAATATTTACGGAAGACTCCGAGCAGGTGTAACTGATGGAATAAAAAAGCAGACTGATATTTTATGACATCAATAAGCTCATGTTTTGCATAACAGGCATCAATCAAATAATTGTGATTATGACAATTAATTGCCTGTTTTAGGTGTTTCATAAATATGATGAATAATTACAATACAAACTAACTAATTCATTTATACACATTTTTACAAGCTTGAGTCATATAATAAAATAAGGGTATGATTTCCTTTTCAGGCTGCAAAAACATATGAATGACAGTCAAATATAAAAGTATAAAATGTTAATTAAAATAATATCTTAATTATCAAAATATGTCTCTCAAGAGAGCTGCTCTTGTGACGTCCGCAGTGATGGTTACGTAAACAAACAACGTTTGTACATCAACCGTAACAAAATCAAATTGAAGTTCACCGCTTTTTAATACATCTGTGTACAAATATGAATGCTGCTTATTGGATCAATGCAGGTAAACATCATAGTATGCACTACGCATCACTTTACGGAGAGTTTACGAATTACTAGTTAAGACTTGCCTTAAGAACAGGTGGAGCAACCAAATTTAGCACCGACTTAGTTGCAAACTAACTAGTAGTTACGAAGCCTTGAACTTTATACCCCAACTTAAGACCTTACGCACAGCTATTTACTCAACCTCATGTCCTTCCAAACCTGTATGATTTTTTCTGTGGAACACAAAAGAGGACATTTAAAAAAAAAAATTTGTCCATATAATGAAAGCCGTTGGTGACCAAAACAAGCTATTTTGCTCACCATTTACTTCCTTATATGGAATACAAAATACATTTTTGGGGGTTCTGCAAAAGAAAGTCACATGGATTTGGAAGGACATGAGGTTGAGTATATGATGACAGGATTTACATATTTGGGTCAACTTTTCTATTCATATTAAATGTTATAATTATCTGAAACAGTAATTTTATGAGACTTATATTGCATGTTGCAAAAGTATCTTCATTGCAAATAAAAACAGATAGTATAATATGTTTTACTCTGTCAGCCTGGCTTCACTGAAGAGCTGTTTTAACAATGTCTCCTCATACAGCTTTTCCTCCTGTTGCACACCAGTTCCAGTTTTATCTGACATTCAGTGCGATGTTTATTGAAATCCAAACGGCAAACTCACCTTGTTTAACTTCAACAATATCCATGTGCTCCTTGTCAGAGCTAGTAGTGGGAAGTTCGGATCATTTTACTGACTCGGATCTTTGAGTCTCGTTCAGCAAAATGAACGAATCTTTTTTCGAGTCATTTCGTTCATTTCAGCAGAATATAATTAAATGTCATGTTAAATAGCCCAAAACATCAAGTAGTCTACTTACGAAAATGTTGATTCAATTTGAAATAAATAAATAAAAATAAACTATAGGGTAATGCGGCCAAAGCCAATTTATAAGAAACCGAAATGTTAATTTATTAATTGGGTCTTAAGTTTAAGCTATTGCAGTTAGTTCACCTCACCTCCTTTTTCTCCGCCTCTTGTGTCATCGGGTTCGAACTTCAAAACGTTAAAAATACTTAGTTGTCGATGTCGACTCGTCAGTGTCTGTGTGTGGGCCGTGTGGTGTGACACAGCAGCCAATGCACTCACTGACTGCATGCACATGCAGCATACCGGTCCGGATCCGGAAAGATAAATGATTAGTTCAAGTCTCGACTCTCGAGTCTTCGGGTTTGGGTTCGGCCGGGTCCGAGTCTTTCGTTCTTCCTGTCAGTCCCATAGAGACTATGCTGTCAGTACCTTAAAGAGAAATGATTAGTTCGTCTCTTCGGTTCGAGTCGTTCGTTCTTCAAGTCAGACTCACAAACCCATAGCACAGCACTATGCAGAGACAGAAATGATTAGTTCATCTTTCGAGTCTGAGTCCTTCGTTCTTTTGTCACGTGACAGCCCTATTAAATACTTAACCTAGTTCATAATTCACATCATTCTTACAAACATGTTGTAGTTAGTTTTTTATTTGATTTTTACTTTTACAGTTACATGTTACGTTTCTGGTCTCAAATTGTATCTTTTTTCATATGTATTTGTGAATTTCTGTCATGAAGATTCTTTTCTATAACATTGAATGTAGTAATGTAGAATGTAGTATTCATGCATTTTTCCATTCACTATGTTTTTAGTCCATAAAAAATCACCTAAAAAGTCTACGAGTTGTTTTGTGAAAAGTCACAGTATATAACTTAAATATGCAGTTATTTAATAAACCTATGAAACCTACACCTTTGTAACATAGCTTATTACAACACTGTACACACTATATTGACTGGATGTTTATTGTTTGCTTATTTTTTGCCAACAATGCTTTAAAAAAATTGGATAACTATCCAAAAGGAATTAAATAAAAATAAATAAAAAATAAATAAGAATGAAAAGGACACTATAAAGCCACAGAGCATAACCATATAACTTAAATCACAATATAAAGCCTAACACAATATTGCACAACAAGCCAGGCTTTTCAAATAAATAAAAAAGAAATAATTTTAAAACACACTGTGGCTATATATTTAGGGCCTGCTTTAAGGCATGTTTGCATTCAAAAAACAAGCTCCCGGACCTTGGCTGGGCTGAGCCTGTTTCTTCTGTCTGAGATAATCTGCCTAGTCTTAGAAAATACTCTTTCAGATGGTACAGATGTGGCCACAATGCAAAGTCTAGCCTTCATGACCTCAGAAAGGCTTTTATAAACAGGTGAACATCTCCTCCACCATGCCAGAGGGTCTGATGTACGGGGTAAGAGTGGTTCCGCAAGGTAGGCCCGCATCTCAACCATAGCATCTGATGTAGTTGAAGAGGTAGCAGAAGGCCTCAAGCTTGCTACCCTCTCATCAAAGTCTTCCCAAAACATGGCCCCTGCACTGGAAGTCACACCAGAATCTGGAGGATTCTCCTCTTCACTCTGAGTTGGGTTAATAGCTGCTGCAGCTGTTGTAACCCTCTTCACAGTCTTTTCTGCTGCCTGGTGGTTGACAAAGGCTTGCTTTTTGAACCTTGGATCCAAGCAAGTTGCATCAGCAAGCTTCTCAATGAGCTCCACTCTGCCAAACCTTTTAGTCATTTCTGACATTAGGGTGTCCACTAGTTTTTTAACAGCTTCAAATCTGGATGGATTCCTTTGATTCCGGGCAACAATCCTCCAAAGACCTCTGGTCATCAAAATTATTTTGGAGGCAGTCACAAACCTACAAAAAAATGTACAATTGTTTACATACTGTACATATAACAAAGCCAAAATCAATATTACACATAGAAATACATGCATGATTAAGAAATATAGAGTTTAAAATGTGTTTTTTTATATGAATGATAATCAAAAAATTTAAATTTAAAAAATACTTACTTTTCTGCACTCACTTCTGTAGTGACCTCCTCAAACGGATGAATAATATCCACGATTTCTCTGCAGATTTCCCATTCATCAGGCGACAAGGTTGGCAGAGATGCATTAGTGAGAGCCAGGGTGGAGATGATTGGCTCTTTGATTTCAATAAATCTTTTTAACATATAAAATGTTGAATTCCACCTTGTGGCCACATCCTGTTTTAAGCGCAGCTGCTCTTGACCCATCTGTTTTTGCGTGGCCTTCAGCTTATCTGAAGCAACTGTGCTTCTATGGAAGAACTCAACAGTTGTCTTGACCTTTTGCAATATTGCTTGGACCTCTTTCAGTGCAGCTCTCACAATGAGGTTCAATAAATGTGCAAAACAAGGTACGTGATCCCAGTGGAGGTGGTCTTTCAGGGCTGAAACAATGTTGCTGGCATTGTCTGTGTGACACAGGCTACAATTTTGTCAACCACACCCCATTCATTTGTAACCCTGGTCAACTCACTTGCCAGGTGAGCAGCAGTGTGTCTGTCTGTCAAGACAAAGCAGTCCAGGAGAAAAGAGGTCATCTGAAAGTCCTCTATGAAATGGCAAGTCACAGCCATGTAACTTGTGGTGGTCACAGAGGTCCAGCAGTCTGTTGTAAGACATACAGCAGATGCTCTCTTGATTGTGTCCATGATGTCAGCTCTTAACTTCTCAAACAGCCTAGGCATTACAGTTTTTGTTAGAGTTTTTCTGCTAGGTAGGCTGTATGATGGGTCCAGAAGATGTGAGTATTCCTTAAAGCCCTTATCCTCCACTATAGAAAAGGGCTGAAAGTCACAAGCAATCATTTTGACCAGAGCCTCATCTAGTTTGCTCTGTTTTAACGGATCCATTGGACGCATTATGAAACTACTCATAGATGTTTGCTGCTGTGGCCTCCTTGACCTAACTGCTCCTTGGATGGTGGTAGGTGCTGCTGGTATACTGGATTCTGCAGATGAGGTGCCAGCCAAAGAAGTTGAATATCCAGCAGAAGAGGTGCTGGTGGTGGACACAGCTCCAGCTGCTGCAGGGCCACCATCTTCAATCTCTGTTCTAACTTGTGCTAACAGCACAGTTGGATGTGAGCTTTTCAAGTGTCTTCTCAAATTTGAAGTGCTTCCTCCTTTAGTAGAAAAATTTTTCTTGCAGATGTTGCATTTTGCCTCAGTGGCCGAAGTTGCAACAAAATGAGTCCAAACATCACTCCTTTTCTAGAGCTCAACATTGTCCTGATCTGTCTCTTCTCTGCTCCTCACCTTGCGCAAAACAATGGGGGATGGGTGTGAAAGGGTCACTATCCCTTGGTGACAGCCTTGAGTGACAGTTGCAATTCATCTCAACCATTGGCTAAACTCTTGTTTGAACCAAACACACATTGTGTATGTGTGTGTGTGTGTGTGTGTGTGTATGTATGTGTATATATATATATACACACACGTTTATATATATATATATATATATATATATATATATATATATATATATATATATATATATATATATCCTAATAACAATAATAATAATAAAAACTAAAAACATATTAACAATAAAAAAAGAGATGGACAGGGACAATAATAAGATGGACCTTTTTTATTTTTCAGATGATGTTTATTGTACATATATTTTGATAATTGTATGTTAATTCCCAACATATAAAACAATGTACATTCAGACGCAGTCAATAATACGAACCTAATGTTTTATTTGATGCGAGATACCAGCTGTCACGTGACAAAAGAACGAAGGACTCAGACTCGAAAGATGAACTAATCATTTCTGTCTCTGCATAGTGCTATGGGTTTGTGAGTCTGACTTGAAGAACGAACGACTCGAAACCGAAGAGCATAACTATCGAACTAATCATTTCTCTTTCCGGTACTGACAGCATAGTCTCTATGGGACTGACAGGAAGAACGAAAGACTCGGACCCGGCCGAAACCGAACCAGACGAACTAATCATTTCTCTTTCCGGTACTGACAGCAGCATAGTCTCTATGGGACTGACAGGAAGAACGAAAGACTCGCGAAAGATGAACTAATCATTTATGACTTCATGTACCTTATGCGATGTTGCGCGCATGCGCGGTCAACACAAAATGAACGAATCACTCTCTGAGACAACTCGGTAGTCCCGAGTCATATTAAAGATTCGTTCAAAATGAATGAATCGTTCATGAACGACACATCACTAGTCAGAGCTGGACTGAAAAGAGAAATCGGCCCGGGATTTGACATAACTGGCCCAAAAGTTGTTGGGGGGAGAGTGTTCGGCGGCGGCTCGTTTTAGATTATCGCGGCCGACACCGCGGCCCGCTCGGTTCTCCCGATGGCCAGTCCACCCTGATCGGCCCCAAAGTGCGTCGGTCCACCGGAAAAATGTCCGGTAGGCTAGATTACGAGTCCAGCCCTGCTCCGCGTCTATTCCAATTGATCACTTTATAAATGATGCCCGTGAGCTGGTCCGGTTTCAGGCGTGCACTGCAAAAACTACAAATCACACACAGAGAATTAATGCAAGCCCACATTATATTCATCATATGTAACAGGTGTTGATCTGCAATTAGATATTCAACTTGACCAAAAAAGCTAACTTGGTGAGTTATACTGTTATTCATTGTGGTTATTTTCCTAAGTTAACGTTAGCTGCATAGCTAATATTCATTTATCTTAAGAAAATAACCACAATGCACGTTCAACGTAAACAAAAGATACAAAACATAAGTATGTATTCAGAATAAAAACTTTAAAGCCTGCAAAAAAAAAGTCTACTGATATCTTACCTCAGTTTCTTAAACTTGTTTCTATTGAGGTAACACGTGCGCCGCTGAACGTAATGCTGCTGCAATAAAGAGTAACATAACACGCTCACATTTAGAATAAGCAGGGGGAAAAAATGAAAGTCAAAATAAATAATGAATTACATATTTAGGAAGATTGCATTGTGATGCAGTGTATGCAGACGTAAAACATTGTTTTTAATGTGACTGGATAGGTAAAAATTACTCACCAAAACAGACGTTTTCTCATTGAGACCCATAGGAATACAGAACGTTAGGGAATACCAAGATGGCAGCTTCACTGTTGTGACGTCATGAGCTATCCAGTTATATATATATAGATCAGTGGCTTGAACACATTTTAATCGTCTTTAATACATGATTCCGAAGGATAGATTAAAAGACCCGGTACATTTTTTTTAAATAAATACAAAATTATTAAAAAATAATAATAATTATCAATAAATTCAATTTTTTGAGATCCGGGGCTATAAAAAAAACATCCCATGCAGGCCCATGTCTAACGACGCGCCTGCCGATTGTTTCCAACGCCAATTGTTGCACATTACAGTATAAAAATAGATTTAATTTCGCTAGCTAATCACAAACGTTGGCCGGAGTGAGATCCAATCAACGCTTGTGTTGTTACCTTGTTGAATTGATTTGGCCAATCACGTTATTCGTTGAACCGGCGTCGCGTGACTCGCGTCAGTCTGAAGCCAAATGAGTCTACAACCCAACCTGGAGAGACCGGTGAGTCTCGGCAAGACAACGTCAAGGTAAGATTTGTTTTACAATGATTATACACCCCTATATCTTAATGCTTTTCATATAAGTTTTATTTAAGACTGCAAGCTATACTTCGTCGTGAATATATGCGTTGTCGTTGATGAGAACAGTAGCCACGAAAGAATGTTGGTAGTGGAGCAGTAAAGCTAGGTCTAACGGTATGTTGCTTAGGCTAATCCAAATCATTTGGTACAGACACAATGAACTAAGCAAAGATTATTCAAATACGGGATAATTACGGGTAAATATTTAAACGGGAAGACAGTAGGAAATAATTTGACAGGTATGTCAAGGTTGGATTGGTTTATAGCAAGCTACCTAGGCTTCAAGTAAGCTAGACTAATTATCAGCTAAAAAGAGTGCAAAGCAAAACAAAGAAATTATTTCAAATCAACTTTATAGTGGTAGTCATGGAGTTATATAAGCCATTTATGGTTGATTGTCACAGTTTATACAATGACACAATTCTGTGCATGGTAGCTTATGCTTTTTGCAAGTGCAGTTCCCTCCCACACGTTTAAGGGTTTTGCATTGGCAGTGCACCAGCTCTAAGACACTCTGTGGTGCTGGGGGCAGTGTCATCCAGTGCACTACCAGGTATTCTCCCTCCATCCTCCATCCATGCTGTACCGGCGGGGGTATGTCAGGTTGTTTTTGCAGACTTCTCCTGTAGAATGAAAAATATGAAAACATTACTTTGGCCTATTAACCTACTGTATCAGTTTTATGTTTCTATTTTGTTTATTATCTTTATGTTTCTAATTTTGTTATCTTTAGAGTGACATATTAGCTGTAAACCATTTTCTCTTTTTCTGTTTCTTGGTCATGTACCTGTGTATTGCAGCCTGGTAGTTGGCACGCTGAATGTGCTGCTGAAGGGAGTCTTGATTTGGAGGAAGGCTCCTTTCGAGATATTTCCCAGACTTAAACATGTGCCACCTTGCCTGGTTGACACTTTTGACATCTTTTACCTATTATCTAGTAATGTGTGCTTTCTGTGTTTATTTATCTGAATATAATTCAGTTGTTTATCTAACACACAGACACGGACAGGACAACATCATATCTCTCCACACCCAAATGACTACAGAGGTGATCGTTGACAATCATCACATCAACAGCACCATGAATGGAGCAGGTCAAGATCACGGAGTTGCTTAGTATCCACATCACAGATGACCCATCTTGATCTATCGACACCACCAACAGAACCTGGCCAAGAAAGTCCAAAAACCTCTGCACTTCCTCCCACAGTTGAGGAAGGCTCATCTCCCACAAATCCATCCTCTTAACTTTCTATAGGGGAATCATAGAGAGCCTCTTCCTTCCACCCCCACCCTCCAATAACCTAAGGGCAGGTGATTGACTCTTGCACAAATACACTGGTAGTTTACACTATGATGCTGCTACATTGGTTTATTTATTTTTTTTTTAAATTTGCTATGAACATTTGACCCCACTTACACACATATTGCACTGCCTTTTGCAACTTGTCATGTCATCCACTTGCACTGAAATACTATCTTAATTAGGGATGAGTCACGATTTTCGAATATTCGATTAGTTGATTTTATTATAGAATATTGAATAGGATGTGCGGGATGATTGTCTTTAAAAAATCCCCATGTTTTAGTTGTGGTTATAAATTGCAATTCTAAATTTACATAATATTTTTATACATTTTATAAATATATTCTTAATATTTGTTGTTTTTGTTTCTATGTTTGAGCTTATATATGTCAATATTAATAACAGTCTGGTTAATTTTGAGTCTTGAAATGTAAACTCTCAAGGGTTGGCTTTCTAAATATATGTTGGTTATGTGTATATTCAGAATGACTTCTGAGCAGCAACCTTTTTATTTTGGGGATGTCATGAATGCATCACTTGCCAAAATTGGGGCTCACTAGTAAGGGGTTAAACGTATATAAATGAAACGTTTTATATAAAAATTATACATTTGATACAAACCTTCACTGTTGTTAGCTGCATTTTCTATCTTACGTGCTCTTCTTATGTGTTCTTTGTTGGTGAAAAGCATGTAGAATTCTCTGTGAAATCCAACATTAGCCGGCACATCTTGGACGTCTTCGGAATTTAAGTTAAATGCCAATACGGCTTTTTCAGCTACTGTACTCTCTGTGGTTTGCAGGTTCACCCATAAATTTGTACATTGAACAATCTTTGCCCAACTTGTCTGGGAAAGGGGGGTTACAGGGCTTTTTACATTTGAGGCTAAATGGATAAAACACCTCATTTTTACCTCAGTATTACTGAACTACAGAACTAAATTTACATTTTTAATGATTTACAGCAAAATTGTAATTTCAAGAACGCAGCTTCCTGGTCATCTGTGTTCATTATTTACATTGGTTGTCAAGGAAACGGGAGGTTTTCTAACGTTATGATTAGTACTCCTGCTTATTTGCCGGTTTAAAAAAGTAAGAGTTTGTAAGGACATTTTGCGTCAAATGTGCAAACAGCAAAGTTGGAAACAATGTCTGTAGTACTTATACGATTTTATTACATGACCTCAGCAAAAAAAAGACTTACACAGCTGTGAGGTAAGTATAAAATTCATAATTTCGAGGTCCGGCCCACCGCCTAGGATTGGCTACGCTGTGCGACCTGGGGTTCTGCACAGTCTTCTCTATCAGCATGACATCCTCATTGAATGACTCGCGAGTCTCTCTCCTTGAGGACTCGAGCTGTTCGTGGAAATCTGCTTCAGTGTGTGGAATTCTCATTCCCTGCGTGAGCCGATGAAGAGGGGCTTCAGAAAACTCTATTAAAAGGTGGAACTCTGGGTGCAAATCATAAAATGACAGATATGTTTATCGAAATTCCAGCTGACATTCCCACCGCCACCACGAACGGCTTTTGTCTTTTTACCATTCTCAGTACACAATATTTAAAGGGATAGTTCACCCAAAAATAAAAACGTTTCCTCTGATGTCATCCTGTATGACGTGGGTGTGTGTTGTTGCTTTAGACACGTGCGGTGCAGGTTTGGTGATCAGTATGGTAATGCAGTATATCTCTTTGACGACACCAAAATATCATAGAAGTTGTTCTAGTAAGATTCTAGGTAAGAATCACACTCCTGCTATCCTTGCACTTTATTATTTGTCTCGGTGATAAAATACACAAATGTGCAATTTTATTAAGCCTGCTATAATTTGAATGGCAATTTAAAGGAATGGTTCACTCTAAAATGAAAATTCTGTCATAATTTACTCATTCTCACGTCGTACCAAACCGCATGCTCTTTCTATGTTTTGTTTTTTACCTGAATGTTTTGTTCTTAAAGTAACAGTTTGTAATGAGCTCATCTGTTAAAAGAATGTTCTGTACTTTTGAAACTGTGTGTAATACGGACTGACCCCATTCACTTCTATTGTCTTACTGTAATTGCGATTTTCGCTTTTTAATTTTAATATACGTGAAAAGTTGAAATTATGTGTTGTAGTAATCAACATAATGCAACATAATCACAAATGCTTAACTTGTATTAAATACAACATTCTTTTTAAGCTTCAAAAAAAAAAAAAAAAAAAAATCCATTACAACAACACCATAAAAAACTGTTTCCAGTTCATTGAAAAGAGTTGTCTCAAAAGAACAATTCATCAAGTCACTGATTCAGTCCCAGTTGTTCTCCAGTTAACAGCTCAATGGACGTGAAGATTATACTGCAAACCCTATTAAGCTAATTTAAAAAACATTTGTAATTAAGTTCTCCTAACTTGGTGCCATATACTGTAGAATGAACTTGAACTATTTATGTTATGGTAACTAGATGGAAGTACACTTAACTCACATTTCTATTTAAATGTTGTTCCAATGGAATCATTTTAATTCAATGGACTCAGATTTAGACTGTCCAATAATACATCTTAAGTAATGTAGATTATAACTGATTCTAGGTTAGTCATTTTATAAAATTGCAGTTCTTCACCACAAAATGCACTGATGCCTGTAGGAGAAGTGAAAGTGTTAACAGGGTCCAAACAGACACAGAATACATGGTGACGTCACACCAAACAACTGTTTGCAACAAAACAACAGAAATAAAACCACAAAAGAGCTAAAACCTCTATGAATTCTTAATAATAGCTATTTAAATGACCTCGTAAGTTCCCTTTGGCCAAGGAAACATCATTAAATAAAGTGCAATGCATTGTGGGTATTCCCCTTTTATTCAATTTTGTCCTCAATAGTTTTGAGTTATGAACACTTAAAACCTTATGTCTATGGATTTTTAAGAAAAATTATTTTAAGAAACTTAGATATTTGAGTTATGAGCCCAAAACTTTTAAATTTAATCTAATGACATTAATTTAATAACGTATAATCAAGGCAATTAGATTTTTCCAGTAATGACAACATTAGGGTGTACAGTGTATCAGTGAATAACTACTTAAATAAAAAAGCTAACGTGTGACATCAGAGCGCAAGTTATGTTAATGAAGAGCTGCGTAAAGATTCTTCATAATATATACTGTACAGTACTCTTTAGAACAAAACGAGTGTGAGTAAATGACAGAATCGTTTTCGGATGAACTATCCCTTTAATTTTGTCCGTTTCTGTTTTAAAAGTCACTTGAGTATCATTTAGACAGTCTCTCCTGTTTGTTTGATCACAGCCAGGCATCGGTCCTGAGGTCAGGCGAAGACTCGGGGAAGCAGCAGTGCGGTCGGCTAAAGCCGTCAACTTTGTGGGAGCAGGTGATGATTGTGATGTCATCTGATGATGTCATTTATGTGTGACAATATTGTCTGAATAAGATCATTTTAAACATTGTGCAAGAAAATAATGTTCTACCATTAGCAACGTTTATAGAAAGTCAAGGAGGCTAAGTGTATTGCAAACTGTTTATGATGTTTATTTGTTACAGGCACAGATGAACACATGACTGCAGATGGAGCATCCAGTGTCCGAGATGATCACAGGAACTGATCTGGTGGAGTGGCAGCTGAGGGTGAGACATATGAGACTCAACAGACATTTAATCCGCCAGCAAAATTAGTCGCCATACTATATATCCTGTGCTGTTGAAAGTTAAAGTTAACCACTGGCTATTTTATACTTAAACTGAAAACTGCAATTATACAAACCCAAAGGGAACTTCTGTGTTGGCCCACAAATTGCCAATGAACTGTATGTACTGTAAGTACTGTATGTACTGTAAGTACTGTATGGTTGTTTTCCTCTGACAACACTGAATCAGTATTAATCATATCTAATAACCATTAGTCATATTAATAACCACTCTAAATCAATTGTGAACTTTTTGCTGGTAATGTTTTGTTCATGTCACCATTTATTATGGTATTATTTTTGAGAGTGACCTCTTGGTGGGATAAAGAACTGAGTTGCCCCACGACAGTTTTTCTAAAAGACACGTGTGCACAAGTGGCAAATACTGCACACAAAGGAAACGTTGTACCGTTTTATGATGCAAGCATAAATGAGCGTACAGAATATATAATATTGAAATAATAAATGATCACACATGTTTTTAGAATATTTACCTTTTTAATTTTTTCCTTCAATCCTCCCACTGGCCAGATTAGACACCTCTTTGTTTCGAAAAATGTAACAAGACAGGAGGCAAATGTAACTGGAATAGGCAGATAAATGATTCTTGCACAGTAATTTGCTGCATCTTGTTGTTTGTTGTATATTGGGTCTTATTCATAAACAAAAAAAAATCATTCATTTTTTTCCCATTAAATGAATAGAATGCTGTAATAGAGTTGTCCACTAGAGGTCACAATTATTTCAGATTATTTTACGTATTAACGGCAGCATATAAACTATTCAATTATTGTTATTATAAATAATTGAATATGAATAAGTGGTTATGAATCTGAGGTTGCACTGGTGTTATGTGGTGGCTTTGCCCATCAGGTGGCAGCGGGCGAGAAGTTGCCCCTCACTCAGGATCAGATTGTGTTAAGGGGTCACTCTTTTGAAGCCAGAATTTATGCTTAAGACCCCAATAATAACTTCCTCCCCGGAGCAGGACCACTGCTTCATCTGTCCACCCCTCAGAGATCAGAGCACATGCATCGAGACAGGGGTTCAAGAATCATTTCACCACATTTGCACAAGTGTCACATGTACTTGCACTTTTACAGGTGAATGTCACAAAGACATGTCAGGGGGGTATTTCACCTCAGAATCAAATGGGCCAAAATGTCAGTCTGTCTATTTATCTTTGTGTCTATCTGTCTCTGTTTATTTGTCTGTTAGTCTGCTTATTTATCTGTCTTTCTGTCTGTTAGGGCTAGACAACTATATATTCAGAATTCTAAAAATTATTTTAGATTTATATTAATATAATCACATTTTTTACGAAATGTTCAGAATTCTTATTTATTCTTATTTTTTATTTTTTTTATCTTTTCTCCCAATTTGGAATGCCCAATTCCCACTACTTAGTAGGTCCTCGTGGTGGTGTGGTTATTCACCTCAATCCGGGTGGAAACGTTGAATGTTTGATGTTGTGTATAGTAAGATTTCACTCTGATGTGTCTTCTCTCTCAGATTGTGGGTCTCAACACCAACATTGCGTTTTTATTGAGTCTTTCGCTACAAGAACAACAGCACACATAGAAGTACAGGAACCAGTCCAACGAGGAGAATATAGTCTATTCTCTCAAAGTTAGATATAAATGTGTGTTTCTTCATCTTAAGCACTTTCATGTTCCAGGGGTTGATTTTTATTACAACCAACTGATTTAAACTTTTTTGTTTCTATATGAAGGTCTTATTAAAACTGACTTGGAAACTTTTTACTTGGACTATTTTATGTACTTTTCAAATGTCTTTTATGTTTATATTTGACTGTTTTAGCCTAGTCCCAGAACCAGACTTTCAATATTAAATTATGAAAATCAATTATAAACAAACAAATTATTGCATGTTTAAAATTATGATAATCTAAGCAACGAGTTAAATAACAAACCATTTCAATATTGTTACGAATGGAGGCAGACGAGGAGAGCGGATCTAAATGCAAACTTACTTTTATTAACTTAGACAATCAATAAACACAAAGGAAAACTCTCAATGGGGAAATGAACATAACACTGAACACACGATGAAAACAAAACTGAGAACTCAGGCAGGGAACACAAACCAGGCATGACAACATTCAACGATAGACAGCGACTGAACAAACAGACAGGGTTTAAATACATGGACAAAGGACAAATGGGCCAATGAACAAACAGAACTCAAACAAGATAACAAGGGGATAAACAGAAACCAATGGCAAATTAACGAGGGCAGGTGAAAACAATGAACGGAGAACACGAACGCTAACAGGGAGACTGTGGAGCTAAACAAGGGACAAAAGTGAAAACTACGGAATTACAAAAGTGACAAAAATGACAACCAAGGGTAACAGTGAGAACAAGACGAGGTATGCCTAACAAATATTTAATGTGTGATAATTATTTTTCAAAAATTTCAACTGTCCCATAATTGTGGCGTCGAAACAATTTTGCCCCAATAACGTTTTTTAAAAAGTTAGTGTACTGGTTTGAGAGTGGATAAGTGTCAGTGATGAGCATGCTTGAAATGAAATATCAGACAAAACAAAGAAAAATCAAGGGAAATAGAATTTGTGTGCAGAATATTTTTTTCCAAACAAGCTGTCATTTTGCTAAATTACAAATTGAAAATATGAATTTATAGTGTGTATTTATGATACAAAATGTTAGCTCTAAAATTAGCCTTATCAAGACAAAGGAGTCATTAAAAATGTCATTTCCAGCACAGAATTCTATTAAACAAAACAGAATTTGAGATGTGCTAGAAATTATTTTCAGAACAATATGACAAATAGCTCCTGTGATGCATGTACAGACACTGTTGAACATTGTTAAAAGACAAATTAAATACATTATTGAGTGACATTTTACACGGCTCAATGGCACCATCTAGCTGTCTGATATCTCCGAGTAACAACCGCACGTCCCCATATCAGACTGGTCATCTGGGTATTGCGAGCGATCTTTAATACTTCTCTTCAAGGTAGCTAATAAAATCATTTCAAGTCAAATCAATGTTTCATGTACATCAGAGTTTCCACTAGAAAAAAATGGTGCCGGAGGTTTCGTTTTACGGACATTTTGATGATATGCCGGTCAAATATCGAATATAATTAGTCAAGTTGAGGAAAACTGGAGGCAGGCTATGTAACTTAAAAAAATGACATAATCAGGCCGTATAGAATGCAACATGTTTATTAGCCTAACTTTCAAATAGAGGAAAAAAACATGAACGTCCGATTGGCGTCAATCAATTGTTTTTACTATGGTTTCACATTCATAGTTTAACAAACCCCCCTTCCCCACATAAAATATCTGAATAGTAGCCTATTGTTTTTACTCAAGCGAACTTAATTATACACTCTCAGTATGTCTCATTTAGCTGGTAACATTTAAATTGGCCACCATGAAATGACTCCTTGTCAAATGAACTGGAACAAACAAATGACTAGGCCTTTAACATTGTCTCGCGTCATTTTAGGGTACTTTTTACGCTGTTTTGCAGTGCTGAATTGTGCAGCTGCCGACTTTAAATCAAAACTTCGCAGTGTCTCTCCACAACTTGCAATGCGCATAAGCCGCGTAACCTTGTTCTCCGCAAGGCGACTTCGCTGCTTCGTCTTGATCCGATTCTGCAGCGAGAACCCCCTCTCTGCAGGAACACTTGAGACAGGGATTACACAGGCTATCTTGGCGAGCTTGGTCTACTCTGGATACATTTAGTTGAAATCACATATGAGGACTTCGCAGGCTGTGGAGAAATGCAATCCTCCATAGCCACGGAGCGCTGTCATGACAGCGAGGGCATCACGTCGCAGGCTTACGGCATCGATAAGAGGAGCGGTGTCCGCAGACTCAATGCTTGTAAAATGGCAAATAATCCTTCTGATCGCTGGTTCTGCATATTCTTGAAGAGCTATAAGATAATATAATAGGTGAGAACGATATTAGAATTATAGGTTTACAAAAGAATGACGTTTCTGTAGAATGAACCGTATAATAAATCAACAGCTCCTACTTACCACTATGTGTCTGCGGATATCTAGAGGGGTTCAAGAAGGGCATCGAGGCAGTGAAGTAGATCCATGCAATCCTCGGGGAACCGATCTTGCAAGGCATCTATCAGATGTTGAACATAGCGTTCCCTGGCTTTTTTGAAAGCTTGAATGGAGCGGTCGCTTGAATTGGTCACTTTGACATCCTTGTATGTGCCGTCTTTATAGCCCGCCTGGAATGTCTCCTCTTCTGGACCTGGGACATCTCGTAACTGTGTAAATGCCGCGACAGATGCTTGCACTATTGGTCGGATGCTGGAAAGATTGACGTTGTCTTTCTGAAAAACTAAATTCAGTTTTGTCATCACTGGTAGTATATCGGCCAGTGCGTGAGTCAGGGCTATGAAGCTGTAGGTCTGGATTTGACCAAGCAGCCCTTGTGCTTGGGCATTTCCTCCCACGGCCTCTTCATGAAGTTCCATGGCCACAGCTGCCCAGTTGTGCTTCATGGCCTCCACAGCCCTGTGTAGGGATAGCCAGCGGATCTGCGCACGGCTGCTTGAGGCTGACCATGTCCTCATCACTGAGTGCAGCTGTTAATTGGCGGGGGCCGGGATGTTCTGGTGGCAGAGTGTTTGTAGAAGGAGTACACTGAGGAGATCGTGTTTTTGTAAGCTCTGATGTTTTCCACAGCTTTGCTAGCGTCCAGCGCAGCAAGTGCTGCTCTGTGGGCAACGCAGTGCACCTGGATAGAAAATGGATTTGCTTGCTTAAACAAAGCACCAACCCCACCATGCCTTCCCATCATTACACTTGCACCATCTGAACCCAGGCCAATGACACGGGACAGTGCTATATCCATTTCGCGAAGCACCGCAACAACGCGATCATAAATGCATCTTGCGGTCCCGGAGTCCACATCATAATTTCCAAGAAAGCATGTCTCCACCTTTCCTTTTATTTCTAGCTTTAGATATATGATTAACTTTTTGTTCACAGTGATATTTACAGTTTCGTCAATTATTATTCCAATGAAGTCACTGTTTTTCAGTTTTTCACGGATCTGTTCCACCACGAGGTGTTCTAATGCCCTCTCCATATCATCCACAGAGTCGCTGTGGCAATAAATGCCATCTGTGGTGATGAAATCTGGAGCCTCGACAGCTTGCAGTAGCTCAGTCTGTGCTACAAAATGGTTAGATGGGAGATCATGTTTTGCCATGTGGAATACAATTTTGAGCTGAGAGCATAGTTTTTTCTTAGAAGTTTCCGTGGCCTTGTCACAGTGGCCTTTCATCGCAACCTGCTGTGGTGTTAAATTGAGCGCCGCAACATGGTCATTGCTCCGACTATGTTCAATGAGAGCAGACACTCTCAAATTATTCGACCCTCTTGTGAATCCGTTACGTCGTCCTGCCTTTTCGCAGTGCGAACAGAACATTTTTTCGTTACCATCAACTATCTCACATCTTAGCCATGGGAACTTGTCACTCCATTCCGACCGATACGCCCTACACTTCGGCTTTTTCTCCGGCGGTGGTGGAGCTGTCTGGCTCTGGACATCTGAGGCTTCAAGCGTTCCTGATTCACCATCGTCCGTCACGTCTGGCCTCTGAAAAAAGCTTTTAAGGCTAGTCTGCCTGGGCCTGGCCATATTTGAAACGTCTCACTCAATCGTGCGTTGTTTATGTCTATATTACAGCCGTTTTAGGCGTGCGCTTTATTTGAAATGCAGCATGCGATGTTGTTTAATAACTTTCAAATGGTAGAGCCTGTTCATTTATAACATAGCCAAAGGTCGGTGTATTTTTGCTTTATACATTTTAGGCTTATTCTCAAATTCAGATTGTGTTAGGGGGGATTATTAGGCAATTTTAATCGGACAATTTGACCGGAGAGATTTAATTTTGTCGGACATTTCATTTTTTTCCCGGCCAATGTCCGGTAATTACCGGACAACGGAAACCCTGATGTACATTTATTTATTTGGCGAGTAGTCTTACAATAAGCAGGATAATGCGGAGTCAGACAGTCATTAAGTAAAAAATTAACACCAACAGAACTAACCGAAGGTGGATTCCAGCTGTTCAGCGATTATTTGGTTAGCATCGGTGTAATATTCAAAATAATATACAGTCAGTCAGTTGTTATCACAAAATAAACCCCTTCAGGCAGATACAAGACCTGATCACCCTGTTGGTACATTATCCTGGACAAAACTCTCTAGAATAAACAATGATACGTAACAGAAGTTGAAGAATCACCCATATACTGCAGTGAACCCTGAAAACTGAATGACAGACAAATATGTTGGCCAGGCTGATAATTTGATGATTTTGAGATTAACAAAATCTTACCTCACTCTTGTTTCAGCTCCTATATCTTCTGACAATGTTTGTCAATGAATGCTGCGCATATGCTGCTTTCAAAGGCTTTTTGGGAATTTTTAGTAAATGTTGTGTAAGTGTTTGTTTAATCATATTTATCACTTTTGATATTACATTTCATATATGATGTATATGATATTTAGTGTAGACAACCAGGCAACATTTGGAAACACCAACTCATTCTTCAATATGACTTTTCCACATTTTAGAAAAACCGTGAAACAACACAAGTGGAAATATTGGAATTTTGAAATGACTAAAAAAATATCAATATTAGAAACAGAATTGAAGGAATTCATATGTATGCTTGACACTTGTTTGCAACTTTTTCTTCACTTCACAAAAGTTTACAAAACTAATTTGTTATTAGAGGCCTTTAGATCAAAAGATTTTTAAGATTATTAGAAACATATATTCAGTCAACTGTTAATTGTGTCATGAGCTTGTTAACAAGTGGCTTCCTCTTGCAGACGTGTACTCGTCGTTTGCGTCCAATAAGGGAAGACGACTCAATGTTGTGCACTGCAGGAAGGGGACAACAGTAAGTGTTCACGCTCTAATAAACACACAAACCAAACGCTGTGATGTGATGCCAGCCCGAACCAGCTCCTGTCAACACACTTTGATTCTGAATGATTGCTTTAGGAGACGAGTTATACACGAGGAAACTACAGGAACACTGACCTACAACATTCTGCATTCTAAAATTACTCTTGAAGATTATCACAGAGCTGACTATCATAAATGATTAGCTCAAAGTCATTATTTACTTGCCCTCATATTGTTTCAAACCCATGTGACTTTGGTTTGGAATGACACAAGGGTAAGTTGATTGATGACCATTTTTAAATTGGTTTTACATATTTATGATTTCTTTAGTGCATTAGTATTCACATAAATGTCACAAGATTTTGCTGACAGTTCAGGGGTCAAGCTTTTCCCAGTTAATCATGATTATGTCTAAAGTCATTAGGTATGCTGTAATTGTTGCTGTGATCAGAAGCTCCAGACGATCAGTTGATATGAATATTATTATGTATGCATTCCTGATCAAAGTGCTTATTTTTTTATTTTTATTTAACCCTTATTTAACCAGGGAAATCCTTTGAGAACAAGTCTCTTTTACGAAGGAGCCCTGGCCAAGAAGGCCGCAATAAAAGTTTCACATAAAATACAAAATATACAATAAACATGCAAAACATAATACATTAACAATACAATTAAACAGCCACGCTTAAAAAAATAAAAAATAAAATACAATGGCCTTACAACAGTTAGAGATACAATGTAACAAATTACAATACAATAGACTTATCCTAATTTGGGAAGCAGGGACAGGTGCCCATTGTGCCTGATTCCCGATACTTTACTAGCCTCTTAAAGTGACCAAAGGAGACCAAGTTATCAAGTTTTAAGTCATTCTGTAATAGGTTCCATGCTGATGGAGCAGAAATTCTAAATGCTTGCTTCCCTAACTCTGTTCGAGCCCTAGGCACAATCATGTGGCGATTATCATTAGACTGCAGAGAGCGAATGCTGGGCTTGAAGGACATAAGCCTACATAAATAAGGGGGCAATGTCCCAATAATGGATTTATATATAAACAATCGCCACCGGGTTAGCCTGCGCTGAGCAAGGGAGGGCCACTGGACCAGATCATACAGAGTGCAACAATGTGTAAAGGGATTGCACCCTGTAATGAATCTCAGTGCGCCATGATAAACTGAATCCAGTTGGTGCAAATATTTAAAAAATCATCATAATCCATAAGAGACAGAAAGGTAGCCTCGACCAATTTCTTCCTTGTTACAAGATAAAACAGGCCCTATTCCTAAAATAGAACCCAAGCTTTAACCTTAGTTTCCGGGCTAAATTTTGGATATGAGCCTTAAAAGTCAAATGTTCATCAAGTAAAAGCCCTAAGTACTTATACTCTGCCACACGCTCTATTAGATTTCCCTGCAGGGTTACAATGTTTGGAGGGATAGCTGTGGAGTTCCTATTATTTGAGAACAAGACCGTCTTTGTTTTATTTGCATTCAACACAAGCTTCGAGTCAAAAAGCCAAGATTGTACAACATCAAAGGCATCCTGCAGGTACTGAAAAGTCTGGTGAAGGGTTTCTCCACAACTGTAAATAATTGTGTCGTCAGCATAAAAATGAAACAGAGCATTATGGACACTTGAACCAAGATCATTTACATAAATGTTAAATAAAAGTGGGCCCAGCACCGAACCCTGAGGAACCCCTGATACAACTTGTAAGAAACCTGAAGAAATACCGTCAAAAGTGACGCACTGAGTCCTATCTGAGAGATAATTTTCAAACCAGCCAACTGCCTTCTCAGAAAGACCAATGTTGAGCAGTCTCTGTTTTAAAATACAATGGTTCACCATATCAAAAGCTTTAGAAAGATCGATGAAAAGAGCTGCACACATCTTTTTCCTGTCCAGTGCCTCAATGATGTCATTCACCACCTTCAATGAAGCAGAGATGGTACTATGTTCCTTTCGGAAACCCGACTGAAACTCTGATAGGATATTATTAACACTCAGGAATTCTTTCAGTTGTTCACTTACTAGTCGCTCTAAGACCTTTGACAGCACAGACAAGTTGGAGATAGGCCTATAGTTGTTTAGCAATGTAGGATCTCCTCCCTTTAACAAGGGGAGGACATAAGCAGATTTCCAAATTGATGGCATTACATTCTGAACCAAGGACAAATTAAAAATATATGTGAGCGGTTTAGCAATAAAATCTGCAGCAATTTTTTACAAATATGGCTCTAAACAATCTGAGCCGGCAGGCTTTTTGATGTCAAATGACATTAGGGCTTTATGCACATCATCGATTGAAAACGTGGCAAAGGTAAAAGAAAAAGGCTGGCTAACGCAACATCTTCCTGCAGCATTACCATCAGAAGTGGAGGTTTTTGTAGATAGAGATTGGTCAAACAAAGAACCAGATGCAACAAAATGTTCATTAAAACATTCTAGCATTGCCGATCATTCCGAGATAATATCTATTATTAACAGATATGTGATCATTCTTCTACATGCCAAGACAATGAGTTAATGCTCCTTAGATGGCAGAAGTTCCTCTGCATTATATATGAGCTCTAACGAGATGCCATTTATCATAGCCAATGAGGGTTTGGGTGGAACAATCCTTAAATAGATTTTCTATTGTAAGCCCAGCAGAGTGGATGAGGGTCATATTTCATCGCAAAATCAAAATTACAATTTTTGCCTTTGATTTTGGAGCAAAATTACAGGTCCAAAAAATATCCTTAAAAAGGTGGCAGTGTCATTATTTTATTTTTACACAGAGATAGGCAGGTCTGTTACTAAAATCAGTTGACTTCATCTCTCCTTGTTTCATTATCTACCAATAGTGTGTCAAGTAATGCGAAAAATCTCTTTTGGTGTTGTTTTTCTTAAGTTGGAGTACCTGAAACACTAGACGTATTCAAGATATCTTCATATCCTTTTACATTCTGATTCTGAACACACTTTTCTTATATATCAACATTTTTAAGACCCTACATGGTAAAATCCCAGAGATATGGGGCTCTTAATGTGGCTCCATTTGTAAATTGTTAAAGTTTTATATGCACTCCAACTTTGAAAAAAAAAAAAATAATAATAATTTTTTCCATATTTTGGACTTGTTTTTAACTAATTGTAGTAATGGGTCTGCCTATCTCTATTAAATAAAATGACACTTTTTTTTAGCTGTAGTTTTGCTCCAAAACCATTTTGACAAATCAAAATAGTACATTTGACCCCGGCCACTTCTACAAAATAATGGATTACTCAGTAAATATTTCATGTTTTGTCTTTGGTCCTTATTTAAGTATTCTTTTCACCAGTATAAAAATATAACTTTTGAAAGATGTTTTGTTTTTTAACAGAAGTGGCACTTGCTGTTACATTCAACCCAGATGGGACGTACAGTATGGAGGTAAATTGACATTTTCACACTAAAATGTTGTATGGACTTCACGCTTATGTGGAACTATTTTGGACATGCAAAGCTGCATTGTCAAATCGAAAAGACCACCATGCAGCGCTGGTAGAGATGGATGAAGATGAAGGAGCTGGAGCAGAGTAACCCAGTGTGACAGTAAAAATGATGGCCAAACAATCTGAATTTGGACCATCTGCAAGTTACTGCTCGTTACAAGATCTTGAATAAGCACTGCAGATTAGTTTGGGAGACCTCATGGTTTGACTTGTGAAACTCCAAACATTTGCCTTCCTGTCTGGCTTGTAAAGTTTCCTTTGAAATGAAATTGAGGCTAGTAATTCCACCTTTATGGCTTATCTAAGAACACGTTGAACCTAACTCTTGTACCTACTGTCTTGTGTAACTTTCTCCCAAATATCTTTGTATTATTTCGGTTTCTTTGGTACCAGTAATGGGTTTGCCTCATTTTCCTGGATGTCCAATTTTTTTTAATACATTTTCCACTTTCCCTGTTAACCGCAGGGTGACTGTGGACTGGCACTCCATCTCCCACTCTTAAGTGTACAATGATTTCCATTTCAACCAAATCAACACACTCAACTGTGACATGGTTGTTCACTCAAGCTACAATAATTTTTTTATATGTTAGAATACAGAAAACTTTGATCAGTTTATCAAGACTAATCTTGTTCTGTAGGTATAATGCACAGTTTCAAACGTTTGTGTTGAAGGCGCCATACTTATCAAAATGAAAAGCTTTTTTGAGAAGCATTTTATTGTATATGTGATGAATAAGGAGCCTTGATTCTGGTTTGACTACTGAAGGAAACTTCTCATATCTCAGATCCTTTGTAACCATGATCATTAAAGGATAGTGTTTTCTATGCATTTTTATGTTTTCAAATCATGATCTACTAATTTATAAATGTGTCAAAATGTTTAGAGTTCCTATACTTTCCCTTTCTTGTGCTTTCACTGTTTGCAACAAAATCTGATGATTTAAGTAATTCCTTTCAAATACTGCAAGCATAGTTTTTAATACATTTTTCCCCTCGGTATAATCAGGGTCCCCACTGATTTCCAGGCCTGGTTTTTGATCATCTCATGAGCTACTGTAACAGGCCTTCTAATGTTCCACCAATCAATATTACTGCTCATTTGAATAATACTTCTTGTGCAAGGTTATGAAACCCTAAAATGTGCATTCAGTGTCTATTGTAGCCAATATAAAATCTTCAGGCATTGTAAATGCAGACGACATGCACAGTAATAATGAAATTACACTATGACATTTAAAAAAAACAAAAAAAAAAACACCAGATTTAAAAAAAATGCATTTATTATGTAAATAGAACTTTCATAAACATCAGCATTTAACATAATTCACTGTAAGGAGAATACAATTAGAAAAACAGACGTTTACAGAAAGAAAAATGGAACTGTAAAATGGATGATTGGCATCACAGCTAGATCAGGTTTATCCAGTCTAGATTGAGTCTTATTGCTAATGTCTCTTTGAGAAACAAGCGGCAAACTGCGTTGCTATATAATTAAATACAATATATAGGAAAACACTTCCTCCATCTGATTTCAACACAAAATATTTGAGTTTCGGGTTTGTACATTGATATGAGAAGTGGTATAAAAACAAAAACAAGTACCAAAATAGAGTAATATGTCAACCATACTTTATCCAAAAGTCTGACTGCCACCTAGGTCACGGCACCAGATTTTAAGATCCAGGGTGGATTGTTACTGTCCATGCAAATAAAACAAAAACAAAAATATTCCCAAAACAATTTTTGAACTTGCCAGAACAGGAGCATATAGGTCCAGTTACCTTAGGCCTGCAGTATTATTGAGACCGATTGACCAAAGTATAGCATGCAGTCGGATATTATAAACTTCAGTATAGCTGAACTAAGTAAGTTTAAAACGGTTGTCCCAATGCTCAGGCATTTACGTACAACTCACGTCCCATGTAGAATGTAGATTCAATTTACTCAGACTATGCCCTCTAGCGCTATTAAATACACACACACACACGCACGCACAAACAAAATCAAAACGGCTCTGATGAGTGGTTAGCAACATGAACAGAGATACAAACACAGCAACAATGATAAATTATCTAATGACAATGGTTAGAAATGATAATATAGCGTGTGCAAGATTGAGGAAACAAATAATATACAGGTGCATGACTAATGGTGTTTAAAGTGAGTGAGTTCAAAATGATACGTCAGTTTCCCATCACAAACACTGCAACATTCTTGCATCATGATAATCTGTACAATCCAAGAGAGTTTGGGTGTACAGGTAGGCATCTTAGGGTGTTTTCTAAAGGAGGCTACAGGTTTGTGTGCGATCGCTACACTGCGCTCACATTTAATACCTTGAAAAATCAGGCAATTCAAAAAGGGTATTATGGCTTCAAACAGACTCACTAATTTTCCTCAGGAAAGCTGGTGGCCCTTTTGTAAAGTTCCATAGCAGCAGAAACACAGAAGTCAGACATATCCTTTGGTTTTTTGAGGGACCACTGCTTATCCCTTGTTGATGATCATATATGATATGACTTACTCTGAAATCAGAGGTTTAAAAATGTGAAAGTCTGGCTGGTGATTGGACAAGGAGGATGGGGTAAGAGTAGGCGTCTCCAGACTCTACAAGCAGTTCCTCTGGGCTGGTGTGAGGGGTTTCTTCATAGCATTAACAATGAGAGACCTCCATGGGTGAGAGTGTCAGGACGCTCCGGTCATTGGAGAAGAAGGTATCGGAGTCACTCCATGATCTGGAAGCACCAAGGAAAGTGCGAATAGTGAGGGGGACAGTGTGGATAATTTTTAGGCTTTTTGTACCTATGATAACAATTCAAACCTGGTCTAAAGTCTGAATGATACAGTGCATCCGGAGAGTATTCACAGTAATGTTACAACCTTATTCTAAAATGGATTAAATTCATTATTTTCCTCAAAATTCTACAAACAATACCCCATAATGACAAAGTGAAAGAAGTTTGTTTGAAATCTTTGCACATTTATATATATAAAAAAAAAATAAAAAAAAATCACATGTACATAAGTATTAACAGCTTTTGCCACGACACTCAAAATTGAGCTCAGGTACATCCTGTTTCCACTGATTATCCTTGAGGTGTTTCTACAACTTGATTGGAGTCCACCTGTGGTAAATTCAGTTGATTGGACATAATTTGGAAAGGCACACACCTGTCTATATAAGGTCCCACAGTTAACAGTGCATGTCAGAGCACAAACCAAGCCATGAAGTCCAAGGAATTGTCTGTAGACCTCACAGGATTGTATCGAGGCACAGATCTGGGGAAGGGTACAGAAACATTTCTGCAGCATTGAAGGTCCCAATGAGCACAGTGGCCTCCATCGTCCATAAATGGAAGTTTGGAACCACCAGGACTCTTCCTAGAGCTGGCGGCCAGGCCAAACTGAGCAATTGGGGGAGAAGGGCCTTAGTCAGGGAGGTGACCAAGAACCCGATGATCACTCTGACAGAGCTCCAGCATTTCTCTGTGGAGTGAGGAGAACAACATTCTCTGCAGCACTCAACCAATCAGGCATGTATGGTAGAGTGGCCAGACGGAAGCCACTCCTCAGTAAAAGGCACATGAAAGCCTGTCTGGAGTTTGCCAAAAGGCACCTGAAGGACTCTCAGACCATGAGAAACAAAATTCTCTGGTCTGATGAAACAAAGATTGAACTCTTTGGCCTGAATGGCAAGCGTCATGTCTGGAGAAAACAAGGCACCGCTCATCACCTGGCCAATACCATACCTACAGTGAAGTATAGTGGTGGCAGCATCATGCTGTGGGGATGTTTTTCAGCAGCAGGAACTGGGAGACTAGTCAGGATTGAGGGAAAGATGAATGCAACAATGTACAGAGACATCCTTGATGAAAACCTGCTCCAGAGCGCTCAGGACCACAGACTGGGGCGAAGGTTCATCTTCCAACAAGACAACGACCCTAAGCACACAACCAAGATAACAAAAGACTGGCTACGGGACAACTCTGGGAATGTCCTTGAGTGACCAAGCCAGAGCCCAGACTTGAACCCAATTGAACATATCTGGAGAGCTCTGAAAATGACTGTGCACCGACGCTCCCCATCCAACCTGATGGAGCTTGAGAGGTCCTCCAAAGAAGTTTGTAGAATTTTGAGGAAAATAATGAATTTAATCAATTTAGGAATAAGGCTGTAACATAACAAAATTTTGTAAAAGTGAAGCGTTGTGAATACTTTCCAGATGCACTGTATGAGTTGTAGGATGTGGAGAGAGGTGTTCATAATCTTGTGGAAACTCTCTACTGGGTATGTGCAGTATTATATACTGCCGATATTAGCACTATGTATTACTGTTATTATCAGTATCGGTTAGATTTTTCTATACCATATCAGCCAATAATAGCGCTTATTTAAATAAGTAATATCAGTATGTTTTTTCATACTAGGTATGCAAAATATATCAGTATCGGCCAATATCAGCATTAGTTTTTGTAAATTGTTATCAAATGATTTGCCTCATATTAAAAGCCGATAATATCAGGGCTTATTTTTTCATATGCAAAATATATCAACTAGATAGCATCAGTTAATATCAAAGTTTTCTTTAAAGTGCATCGTTTGATTTGTCCGATATTGTCAGCAGATAATATCAGGGATTATTTTTTCATACTAGGGAAGGATGCACAATGTATTGTGCACAATATAGAAGAAGGGGATGCACAATATATTGTGCAAAATATTCTTAACATTAATATATATAAGTGCTAACATTAACGATACCGATATAATATATCGGTATTGGCCAATATTAGTGTTTTTTATTTTTTTATCTGATTTGGCTAATTGGGTTAGAAACAGATAATATCAGGACTTATTTATTTGATACTTTGGATACAATATTTTTAGCAGATTTTTTGTAAATAATGTGTAAAAGAATAATTTTTTCTTATTTGCTAGAATCACATTGTTTTATGTATATATCAACATTATATTGTCAATTGTGCATCATAGTCTCTAGATATCGACCACTGAATATCCCTTATTGGCCAACAATTAACTGTGAACACTTAATAATTGGCTATTTGTATCAGTCAAAATGTACATTTCGGTGCTTCCCTACTTCACACAAATCTTCTAAAGCTCTATTTAACCATTTAACTCAGTGCATGAAGATCAGCAAGCAACACTAATAGGTCATGAAAAAATGGATGAGAAGACATGTTAGTACAAGGCGGGTTAATGTGCATGGTTCAAAGACAAATGGTTAAACAAATAAAAACAGCATACATCCACAGCCTTGACATTCAAGTAGACTACATTCTTATGAAAGTAATAAACTCTTCCTAAGCATGTTATGATATGCTACCTATACATAAAACAGTATAAGTAAATATACAAACTAATTCATAATGTAACTCTATTGTCTGTAGAAAAATATCATACATTTATTGGTTCATAACTATAAAATATATATCGTATTCGTAAATAGAGTGGACTTAACAGCCCTTGAGGATCAGAGCATATTCCTCAAATGACACACCTGCTACTCTTGACTACCAGGGGGCATGTCTTCATCGAATGCCTTAGTTTTTGGGACTAATGCCATTAATGTACAGCCATATTATAATAGATCAATACCATGTAAGATTAAAAAAAATACATCGATAGCTACAGTAATGCGATTATCTTTGGATCACATGGAGGAAATGATTAGGACAGGGCAAATCAACAAATGCACCATTATTGTATCTTGCAGATGAAGACAACCGTTTTAAGATCTTGTAAAGAGGTATAGAGTCTTAATTAGAATATGTATTTGCACTTACAGGATATGTGAGGTTAAATGTATACACCGAGGTGGCTTACGGACTTCATATTAGA
>NC_068323.1:25109145-25161645 GCF_025860055.1 Xyrauchen texanus | reverse complement strand
GACAGTCATGTGCTTTACTCTATCCATTTAATCAGATCATGCACATATTCACATTTTGTCTCACATATTGATGACTGTGTATCTGGTACTGCAGGGTTGTATGTTAAAATATGAGGTGGTGCTCGAAAGTATTCGTTTTCTTGTTGGTGCTTTGGGTGGCCAAATTTCTGCCCTTTCTGTGAACTTTTGAGTCAGACTTTGGATTAGTGTGTCTGCCCTGTAACATATTACTAATATTATTTATAGAAGCACCATGTTGCATTGAAGATATTTAGCATCCCAATTATAATTGTGATATTAGATGAATGATAATCAAAAGTTGTGCAGTGTTACTTTACATTTAATTTAAATATAAAAAAGGTCACATGTCATATCTCCACCATAGTGTCACAAAGTGGAATTAAAAAAACAACTAGATAGGTAACTAGAGTTTGTCAAGGTAGACTTTGATGTTAGCTTGACAAAGACTTATGTTATCTGAAAAAATATATGTTTGAAGATTATAGATAGGTAGATCGACAGATAGACAGACAACAAAGAAAGAAAAAAGAAAGAAAGTTAAAGCAGAGTAGACATCTTGTGGGGGTTTGTTTAAATGTTCTTTTTTTTTAATTCACAAACTTTCGGTTGGCTTTTTTAACATTCCGTCAATGTAAGTCTATTGGATTTCAGGGACATGAGATTGTCCGCTACAGGAAAAATGTGGGTCTGATCAATTAGAAAAGACATTCCAACCCGAGTTAAAACAGGCTGAAGGACTGTGCCAATTTTTGCATTTGAAACCTATAGGTGGAGTTGGAAGGAGGTATTGCCCCAAGTGAAGGAGTTCAAGTACCTCTGGGTCTTGTTCACGAGTGAGGGGACAATGGAGCGGGAGGTTGGCCGGAAAATCGGGGCAGTGGGGGCGGTATTGCACTCGCTCTATCGCACCGTTGTCATGAAAAGAGAGCTGAGCCGGAAGGCAAAGCTCTCGATCTACCGGTTAATTTTTGTTCCTACCCTCACCTATGATCATAAAGGCTGAGTCATGACCGAAAGAACTAGGCTGCGAGTACAAGCGGCCGAAATGGGCTTCCTCAGATGGGTGGCGGGCTTCTCCCTTAGAGATAGGGTGAGGAGCTCAGTCATCCGTGAGGAGCTCGGAGTAGAGCCGCTGCTCCTTTGCGTCGAAAGGAGTCAGTTGAGGTGGTTTGGGCATCTGATAAGGATGCCCCCTGGCCGCCTCCCTAGGGAGGTGTTTCAGGCACGTCCAGCTGGGAGGAGGCCTTGGGGAAGACCCAGGACTAGGTGGAGAGATTACATCTCCACACTGGCCTGGGAACGCCTCGGGGTCCCCCAGTCAGAGCTGGTTAATGTGGCTCGGGATAAGGAAGTTTGGGGCCCCCTGCTGGATAAGCGGTTGAAGATGGATGTATGGAGGTGGAGTTGCAGTCCAAAAAATTAAAAATAAATAAACAAATCATGTCTGTGGAATAACACAAAACAATTATCAAGCCAACATAATGACAACATAATGACTCAAACAGGTTTCTGAAACACACATTCAAACAGAAAGTTCCACCCAAGCTCACATTATTGGTTGAGTCAATGTTCTTGTGACAGAATGGTCAGACTGTTCAAACAAACAGCGAATGCTTTAAAAGCACCTCAGTGTTTGCACTTTTCTTCTGAAATCAATAGTTGAGTCAGAGTCAAGTCTGAGTCTTTAAACAAATGAGTCAGAGTTGAGTCTGAGTCCAAAAGGGGCCGAGTCGGACTCAAGACCGATTCCATAACAGGCCAAGTTTGAGTCGAGTCAGAGTCTGAATGAATCTGAATTAAAATTGTAACCATAAACTCAACATCAATATTTTAAGCCTATTTTAAACTTCACAACTAAGAAAAACAGTTTGTCAATATAAATGTAACAAAAACACCTCTGTTGCCTTTCATATATATATTTTATGATTATTATCCTGCTGAACAGACTTCAAAGTGGTTTCTGAATGAAAGCATTTGCTTTAGGTATATGAAGACTAAACTGTCCTTCAACACACTTCTTATTGCATTCTGTTGACATTTCAATTATATGTTTCTTTTTCCCCTCCACACAAACATAGACAAAAGAAAGTGAAAGCTGGTTTTAGTCATTACAACCCAAGTTATTATGTACTTCATTTTCAATTTGTCAATTTCATTTAATTTAGTTTTTATTTCTACTTAAATTTCAATTATCAATTCAAATTAATTTGATTTAAAATAATCTAAAGAAATAATATATACTGAGATTTCTTTCTGAATCTTTTTTCTCTATTTGCTGACTGATTTTGGAAAATACAGTACATAGAAATGAGTCAACACAGTAGTAATTAGCACTTGCTGAGAAGTTGCATCTCACGATTTGACTGCAAATGTTACATCCAAAAACACTGGAAAAGCCCACTGATAATACTGGGCCATGTTGTCATGGTAATGATTTTCTAGTTAATTTGTGGGAAACACAAATGGGAAGTTCTGCGTTCTGCTCGTGTACCTAAATCCCTGATGCGTCCATGTGGGTCTCACAGCTGCTGCCACAGATGACAAAAAAAATGATATCTTATTGAGTGGCAGCCATGTTGGTCTGCAATCAGTCTGAAATCATCTCGGTTACTATCGTAACCTCCATTCCCTGAAGGAAGGAATGAGACGTTGTGTCGATGTAGTGACACTAGGGATCACTCTTGAGAGCTCGGTTAATTCTATCTTTGAGAAAAGGGCAATGAGAATTGGCGAACAGAATTTGCATGCTCCTCCCCCAGACATACGGGTATAAAAGGAGGGAAGCGTGTGTCTGTTCAGACAGGTTTTTAGCTGAGGAGCCAAAAGTAAGGTCCTGGCCATTTCAGCGGATTATTACAGTGTTGTGGCAAGAGGGACACAATGTCTCGTTTGCTCCATCAGGGAATGGAGGTTACGACAGTAACCGAGACGATTTCAGACTGTCACTCACTCAACATTGTGTCGATGTAGTGACACTAGGAGTCCCTATCTAAAAACGGCACAACGCAACCGTGTTACGTGGACTGCTGATGCGTGTGCAAGCAAGCTGCTGCGTGCGAAAATAGCAGGTGCATCAGACTGCTCGTAACCTTCGCCAATGCCACAAAATATGTCATATAGTTCCCCACATCCCTGAGGGAGGGAAGCGATGTAATTAGCATGGGAAAAGGCCGTGGCCTTTTCTCTCTCTATGTTTCCTCTCCTTAGAGTGTTAGATGTGGCTGGGGACATTTAACACTATAACACACATCGGGAAAGGAGTTCTTTTCCAATCCTATTCTTTCAGGGGGAAAAGATCCTGTGGAGACCACATCCTGCCCAGCAGGGGAGGTTAACATGTGGCAAATACGTCACATGGGCTTACCAGCCACATATGGAAGTGGCACGGTGGTAGATCCTGCCTCGACAGGGAGGAGATCTACAAACACAGCGACCGGGGGGCAGGGGGAGCTCTGCCGAAGGGAAATGCGGGACCGCTGACAGGGGGACCGTACTACGGAAAATACATCACAGGAGATATTGGGATAATCAGAACCTGTGGAGCACCTGTTCCAGTACAGGCAAGTTGGTGCCTGTGGTGGGTCTGGCTGCAAACTTCCTCCACTGAATTCGGAGCCAGAGGGCTAGGGAGGAAGGACACCCAGAGTTTGTGACTTGTGGATTGACTGGGGGAGTAGAGTGCACGTCTTCATCTCAGGGGAGGAGAAAGGCGCTATGTGCAAGCGATACACCCGGCCAGCTGTACTGTATTACCAAATTCCACGCTAAGGCTGGGTCTTCCTCCTCCCGGGGCAGCACTTGCGGGTTCACTACCTGATCCCTGAAAGGGATCGTAGGAACCTTGCGCACGTAGCCCGGTCGGGGTCTCAGGATAACATGAGAGTCTGCCAGACCGAACTCAAGGCAAGTGTCGCTGACAGAGAATGTTTGCTGCTCCTCAACCCTCTTCATGGAAGTGAGCGTGATCAGCAGGGCCATCTTCAAGGAGAGGGCCTTTAGTTTGACTGATTCTAGCGGCTCAAACGGGGCTCCCCGAAGGTCAGAAAGGACAACAGAGAGATCCCATGAGGGGAACAGGCATGGCCTAGGAGGGTTCAGCCTCTGGGCACCTCTAAGGAACCTGATGATCAGGTCATGCTTCCCAAAATTACTTACCATCCACTGTATCATGGTGAGCCACTACGGTGGCTACATAAACCTTCAAGATGGAGGCCCCTCCAGCCTCTCCTGCAGGAATAAGAGCACTGACATGACTGCGCACCTCTGTGTGTCTTCAGATTGGAAAGGACACTAATATGTGGATAAGCGTCACTTTAGGGCATAAAGCTGCCTGATAGAGGAAGCTCTGGCTAGTGTGATCATGTCTACGACGGCTGGTGGTAGATCATTTAGATCTTCAGCATTCCATCCAAGGGCCAGATGTGGAGGTTCCAGAAGTCTGGGCGCGGACCCCCGAGGGTGCCCCGTCCCTGAGAAAGCACAAGACTTCATTGGGGGAAATGTGTACTTGCGCAGCCCCTTGGGCCAGCTGTGCGCCAGCGCATCTGTGCCAAGAGGGGCTTCCGTCAGAGAGTACCAGAGCGGGCAGTGGGTGGAATCTCAGGAGGCAATCAGATCTACCTGTGCTGTACAGAACCAAGCTCAAATCAGCTGGTCCTGAGGGGGGAGTCTCCACTCTCCGCTGAGCTTTTACATGTCGTGACAGCATGTCCTCTGTGGTGTTTAGGTTGCCCGGGATATGAGTGGCGCGCAAGGACCTCGGTCACAGCTGACTCCAAAGGAGGAGATGGCGGGCGATTTGCGACATGCGACGAGAGCAAACGCCACCCTGGTGATTTATATATGCTACTGTTGCAGTGTTGTCTGAGCGAATCAACAGGTGCTTGCCGCTTATCAACAGCAGAAATCTGTGCAGGGCAAGAAATACAGCCAGCAACTCTAGGCATTTGATTTGCCAACCCAGCCAGGGCCCCATCCAGGAGCCAGCGGCTGCGTGCCTGTTGCACACGGCGTCCCAGCCCAACTGGGAGGCATCCGTAGTAACTACGACATGACTGAACATCTGCTGTAGGGGGACACCTGCACGTAGAAAACAGAGGTCTGTCCAAGGGCTGAATAAATGATGGCAGGAAGCAGTGAGGGTAACAAACTCGAGTACCCCAACTCTAGAAATCAATCTACGATTGACTTACTTATAGCTGTCTCTGCATATTAAACTGTAAAAAAATGGTTTTTTTTCCATCATCACACAACTGGGCTTTATTGATAAAAAAAAACTAAAAAAAAAACTCTCAAGTGATATCATGTATGCATAGTATATAATGATTTGTTGCCTATTGATGCCTATTGATGACAAAGATTATTTAGATAAAAATGCTGCTATATATATACAGCATAATATATACTGTATATATATATATATATATATATATATATATATATATATATATATATATATATATACTTTATATACTTTTTCCAGTTATATTTTAATACTTTTTACCTAGATCCAGAACCTGTTGAAGAAGTTGTTGGATGTTCCTGCAGAGGCCACTTACCCATTGCTTAAACTATCTGTTTGAGCACAAAAAACATGTTACACCATTCATATGGGACTGGATTTGCAAATGCTATTAACATGCATTCCTTTGCACAGGTAACACAGAATTTTCCACCAACTCCTTGAACAAACCCTCACACAGGAGTGTGTACAATGAGAACACGGGAAACAAACGCAACCACACTTCATTGGGATTAAGATATCATCAGGAAGCTTAATAACGATCTGAAATCTGAGAAAGTGCTTGAACTTTTCTGCTAATGCAATAATTACTGCTGTGGTTGAAATGGGCTGTGGATTTTGATGTTGTGAGTTTAACACCTGACTTCAGGGTCTAATTACCATGAACGGGTGACTTTTGTTTGCCTGGGATCTTATGAAGAGTTCCCAGAGTTGTGGCTAACCAGTAGTATAGGACGTATGGTAGAGGTAATCCTTACAATCGAGTCCCTCAGACATCATTTCTCTCAATTAAAGTTGAACAAGAGCCAATTGTCCAACTCAAATCCTTAAAGTTGATCTGAAAATCTGTGGTGTCTTCATATTCAAAGTGCAGGTATCCAACAATGTACAGTGTGATTTATCCAAGTATATGTGTTCCTGGACCAACATGCTTTGTTTGGTCCTGAAACAACATTCCAAGCAAAACATCATAGGCCAAATGCTAGAGCTAACCTTAATTGTAACCTACACCAAAAATGTTGATCAGGCCCTAAACCCATGACCTAACCTGAAGTCCCACTCAAAACATAAATCTTATAGTAAAACCTGATTTGTTCACATTTATGTTGTTCCCTACAACTATCTAAAACATTTACCCAAAACCTTACCAACAATAGGATTGGGTGATGTTCATGTTGTTCTAAACCTCTAAATATATCCCAAAACCTAACCTTAAGTCCTACCCTATCCATAACATTTTTAAATCTGGTTGGTAGAAATGTTGACCAAGACGGCACAGTAGACGGCAAGTCTTTGGGTAAACACGACTTAATTATCAGGTTCCTAAGAGGCGCCCGGATGTTAAATTCTCCCGGCCGAGCCTGTTCCCCTCCTGGGATCTCTCAGTGGTCCTCTCGGGCCTTCAGAGACCCCCCTTCGAGCAGCTAGAATCAGTCGGACTCAGGGCCCTCTCCTTGAAGATGGCCCTCCAGATTGCGCTCGCCTTCATCAAAAGGGTCGGGGACCTGCAAGCGTTCTCTGTCAGCGACACCTGCCTGGAGTTCGGTCCCACAGACACACGTGATCCTAAGACCGCGACCGGGCTATGTGCCCAAGGTTCCTACCACTACCTTCAGGGACCAGGTAGTGAACCTGCAAGCACTGCCCCGGCAGGAGGCAGGCCCAGCCCCTTCGTTACTGTGTCCGGTACGTGCTTTGCGTATCTACTTGGACCGCACACAGACAGTTCTGAGCAGCTCTTTGTCTGCTTTGGTGGACAGCGGAAAGGGAACGCTGTCTCCAAACAGAGGCTTTCCCACTGGGTAGTGGACGCCATTACGTTGGCCTATCACACCAACTTCAGCACTGCTCGGTGGGCTAAAAGTCTTGTTGTGCTCTGCCCATTACTGATAAGCACGCCTCATACTCTAAAGAACTACAATAACCATAATACGCACACTATAATACCCATCATGCACTATGTCTCCTCCCCAAAGTTTGCACGCTTTTACTCCTGATTTATCGCAATACAAGGAAAGGAGAGGTGTACAAAAGCAACGTGTAACTTATTTAAAAAGTAACTCAGATATTATAGTCTAAAATAAAACAAAAAATATCACGTTACTTTACTCGTTACACAAAAAGTAATCTGACTCGTTGATAACGATCTAGCTCAAGACCCTCAGCCTCTAATCCTGAACCCTTACCCTAAACCCTACCATAAAACTATAGCCAATCCTAAAATCCGTGGTTTATAATAATCCTGCAATAATCAGAAACCCCAAATCCAAAAATTTCACCCTAACTCTAACCATTTTCAGAAAAAGCCTTCAACCTAACCCGACCAGAGCCATTGCTATTTTCTTTAAGATTGTTTATAATAATGGCTCATTTTAAGAACCTTCTACCTAACCCTTACCCTAAACCCTACACTTACCTTAAACCGTAACATAATCCCAATTCTAAACTTCATTCTAAAATGTGATTGGTTGTGAGCAATGTTGTTCCCAAACCAATAAAGATGTTGTTCTACTTGAGTAAATCATGTGAAGCTTCAATCCAAACTTGTATTCTCTTCTATGTAAGGCCTACTTCATGAAAACTGATGTGAGTTTCTGAAGAGTGTATTAATTATGCCATTGTTGGGCTATTTTGAGATTTCCTGCAAGGCATGTTGTCAAAGAACACACTGTGTCCCCAAAAACAGTTAGATGAACTCATTGTGACAGCATGAATGGCAATCAAAGGGGATACACAAGCAGCAATGATGTGTAGCTCGTGGAAACCCAAACAGGAGATTTAGTATGATACGAGATGATGCTGATTGTGTAACTGAAACCTCTATGTCTCCACAAAGCATGACCTCACCCTGAGATACTTCCACAGTGACACAGTTTGGTTGTGCTCCTGATTGTTAACTTATAGGTCTCTTATAAATAAGAGAGTTAAAACGAAAAACAATTTTTTATATGATTTTGAATATGTCATTGATATTAGTTTTGGAGATTTAGCTGTTTCCACATTGAAGTAGATAGGAAATCAAGTGTAGCATCAGTTCAGGCAGGTCACGTGAGTCAAGCTTGCAGTCAGCTAACGCTCATTCCCTCAGCTGCCTTTCCAGTGCATCGCTGCACTTTCACTGTCAACTTATTTCCATATGGCAAGCTGCTTATAAAACCACACTTAGGTTAACTGAGATTAGTTAGTTGTGGTCAGAGCTCATAGTAATGGATTAGAAATAAAGTTAATTTGATATCTCAACATAAATTCTATCTGTTGAGATTCAGATTAGCAGCGGTCAGCATCAACTGTTGGTTGCTCCACCAAGACCATATTGAAATTAAGCAGCAAAACTGGCTTATTCAGAAATGATCACGATTATGACTTCACTGTCCATTTGATTGCCCAGATTTACACTTCAACTCATATTCTAAACTTTTGCAAGCAATATAAAATTGTTTTAATGTTTTAATATATTGTAGTAGATATCTGCCAGTAAAAAAAGATGATAGCATGTAGGTCTCAAACTTGCTGGGTTGTATGTGCCAGCCGAGAAACCATCCTTGAGATTAATGGGAATGTAAATGGAAGGCTCTCTTCAGGAATTATAGACAGCCTTGGAGTGAACTATGGAGGGCTTGGGAATTTAACATGTTAATTTCTGAAATTCATATTTTTATGTTTAACACATACATTTTTTTAACACAGTTAATGCAGTATCCATTTTATTTACTTCCTGAAATTCACACAATAGCAGAAAGGTGTCCCGTGTTGTTCATGGCAGGCGACTCAGCCTTACAGGCTCCAATTAGGGTGGGGGCGGGGTTAGGGCATCTGCTGCCAGCAAGGAACAAACCCAGGCAGCTTTGTACAATGGGAAAAACTTCACTTATGCTTTTCCTCACTTTTCATTGCTAAATTTGTCATATATAATTTTTTTAAAGAGCTAAATGCTTGACTCGACGATGCTTCAAGTGCATGGAAGTGTAATCAAGCTTCTCTCATGATCGCACCAAAGAGACTGCAGATGTCTAGATTTATAGTGAAAAAGAAGTTTCTCACCCAAATCTGATCATTCCAAACATCTATAAAAACATCTTTGTTTGCGTTCTGCATATAAAAATAGTCATACGATTTTGAGATGGCATAAGGGTAATCAAAGGGTAAGAGAAGTATCGTTTTTGGCTGAGCTTTTCCTTCTGTTATGTTATTCTCAATATTTTGCAATCCTCCCTGTTAACTGAAGAGTTTTCATCCTAACCGTCAGCAGCATGCACCACCGGCTGATGTCACCAACAGGGTTAAAGACCAGCAGATCACCCAGACCCCCCATGCAACATCTCCACTGGAACGCCTCTGTAACCGCCACATCTCACGGTGTGTCTGGATACAGCTGTGGTAAGTGAAGGGGACGGGAGGGAGGAGGGGGGGTCGAACCCCAGCAGAGAGCTGTCACAGGACATCTGTGTGTGAGCATGTCACCAATGCAGCCTGTCAGAAGGCCTCAGCCCCCTCCGTGTGCACTGACAGCTGCTCTGCCTAAGCAGCGGACAACACTCCCTCAGGCCCGCGCTGGTCACGTTACAGCTGGAATCACGCGTCTGCAGCACCTCATTGTGCATTCGTTCAATCATCTGCGCTGTGGGTTACGTGCCACTGATCAACTTGTTGGTTAAACATGACTAAGTTTCACTTTTTGCTAACAAATTATTAAAGTTCCGAAATTTTAAGTCCAAAAAACTCTTGTATTTCATTTTGTTTCTCAAAACATTAAAAGATCTGATCTGAAGACTTGAATGCTAAATGGTTAAAATTTTACATTTGCTTTTGTGTAGACATATGTAAACTAGGCTTAAAGGTTAGGGTTAGAGTTTGGGTTAAGTTTAGGGTTATAAAAAACATTTCATAATGGATGGAGTTGAAGTGGATAGGTTAGGGGCGGTGCAATCCCACCTTCTTCACAAATGTTGTTCTATTTGTTTAAATTCAGCCGGTTTCATTTCAACTCTAGCTGTTTAATCCCAAAAACAAGATCAAGATTCCAGACGCAAGTTCCTGCACTCGTTTAACTCCTTTGTTCATGTTTGACATCCACATCGGCAGATTTTGTTTTCTGTCTCCCCAGCACATCCTGCTACTAAACAAAACCTCCCGCTCACTTTTCAGCCAATTAGGTAACAGGACTCATCCGCGCTCATCCCGCTCTGACAGGGCCTGTCAAACAGATAAGATCTTCAGCAGAATTAAGGCAAGGTGAAAGGCCAATCCCTTATGGCCATCTTACAGCGATTAACATCAAGATAATTATTAGTTGTGTGACTGTGGGAAATGAGGCCAGAGTGAATGGAGCCCTGCAGTTCATCTTTTTAATGGTCAGTACGGTGAGAGCTGATCTAAGCAACACATACAAGACACATTTTTTTGGCCTGTTCCACACACAAAGCTACTGTATGACTTCGGAAAACTTGAAAATAGCACACAAGTCATGTGGACTATATTTATAATTCTTTTAATGTGAATTGATTTTTTTGGTCAGTATTGTCATGAGCATAGGACTTAAAATGACTTTGAAAAGTAAAAGTCTTGAAATGTACATGTACATGTACAATAAATGTAAACTGAAGATCAGTGTCACGGCTGTCACACGGCATGTTATTTGCTGTCAGTCTTCTGAAATATACCTATAAATCCTTTGTTAAAACACTGTCTGTCTGTGTGCAGCTCGCATGACTGGTTTCAAGCTTTAGATTTACACATTTCGACACCTTATCAGTCATCTTTAACAGACCTGTCTGCTCAATATCTTTCTAGGCTTGTCGTCCATGTGAGTATGACACGAGGGGGCAGATATCCAAAACCAAATCCTCGGTAGGCAGCATTTTACAGCACCATGGGAACTCTCCCTATTTGAAGGCTTTTCCAAAAGTTATGCGTAAACAAGATGAAATTATATTAAACAAACACTGGAACTTTAGCAGTGTCTGGAATCTTGATCTTGCTCTTGGATTAATCATTTAGCAAAATTATGCTACCTTCCAAGATACCCCTCTAGGGCATTCTTCTTTGTATCTGTACTGATTTTCTTCTTCTTCTGCCATAAATGTGTCTGGGCTGCAAAAACCATAAGTCCTAGATACACCAAATTTGGTAGAATGGTCTATGTGTGCTTACAAATACCCATCCGACCCTAGGGGGCGTGATGTCATATGGGCTAGTAAACCATAAGCCCACTTTTTCAGACTCCTCTAGACTGTTCATCCAAATCACATCAAATTGGTCATGTATAACCAAGAGACCTTTTAATCATTTAAAAGATATAGGTTGATAAGTAAATTGGGCCTTGACCAAAAAATGCATTTACTTGCTGTATATCTTCTAAAAAAGTTGACGAATCAAAATTATTTTGATAACTTTCTTCATTAGGGTCACTAAATGATATGTGCAAAAGTTTTCATGTGTGAATTGGACCAACACTCTGGAAGGAGTTTCAAAAATAGGTTTTTCCAGAACACTCAAATTAGCGTATGGAAATAAAATGTCCATTTTGTTTCACTAATCCTTGAAAGTCTGCAAACATTATCGCTACAAAGTAACTAGTAATGAAACTGCCCCTGACACAACCTTTCTTTCAAATTTGGCAGTTTTTACTATTTTATCCACTTTTAAAAACTTGAAAAAAAAAGCCACAATAATTGCCACTTATGACTGTGTTCTGACCTTTGATTTGATTTTGAATATCTAGTCATGAGATTTGAAGCTTGTCACCATTGTTACCATTTCATTTAAATGGACAGCCAACTGTCTGATATTATAAAATATTCCAACAAAAATGTACAAATAATAATAATAATAATAAGTTACTACAAAAGGACTACAAAAGTTGTCCGATTTGTCAGCATTTAAACATACATCCTTGTGGTTGTTGTAGTCCTTGTATATCAGCTTATGTTTTTGTATTCTTTTTAATTTCCCCCCTTTTTCTCCCCAATTTGGAATGGCCAATTCTTCGTGGTGGCGTAGTGACTTGCCTCAATATTGGTGGCGGACGACCGAAACCTCAGCTGCCTCCGCGTCTGAGACCATCAATCCACACATCCTATCAGGTGGCTTGTTGAGCGTGTTACCAAGGAGACGTAGCACATGTGGAGGCTTCATGCTATTCTCCATGAAATCCATGCACACAACTCACCACGCGACCCACCTAGAGTGACCCACATTATAGAGACCACAAGGAGGTTACCCCATGTTTCTCTCATGTTACCCTCCCTAACAACCGGGCAAATTTAGTTGCTTAGGAGACCTAACTGGAGTCACTCAGCACACCCTGGATTTGAACTCACTGAGCTACCCAGGCCCCCCACTCAGCTTATATTTTTTAGCTACACATTTCAAAAGCATGTTTCAACTGTGCCTATGTTATAATGTTGGAGAACAAGACGTAAATGTCTTTTCAAGTAATCTTTACCACAGACTGTTAATCAACGGTATGCCACAAATGCTGTCAGTTCAGCTTAAAATGTTTTAAAAAAAATCACTGGTTAAATCTGCAAAATTCATTTAAAATATATGTTGTATATAAAAAAAATTGAGATTTATCACATAGTCATGTGATCGCCCCACATGCATCAAGTAGCGTCTTGTCATTACTTTGGCTTTCTGCACCTCCATCGAGCAAGGTGGTTCTGAGATCAAGCGATTACATGTGCAAAAACATTCCCAATTGCTAAGGCCTGTGATAAAAGGGCAGGAGTTGGTGGGTGTTCTCCTGTTTAGTCCTGGTCTGATGGTAAAGCTAGTGTAGTCGACTGGTTCGACCAGTCTCTCCGCTCACTGTGCTGTCTACAGCAGCGGTGTCTGCCATGAGGGTGCTCGCAAGACCCGGGAAAAACATCCGATCGCTCACAAAACAGCAGCTGAAGATAAGGACCAAGAGTGGCGTGTGTGTGTGTGTGTGTGTGTGTGTGTGTGTGTGTGTGTGTGTGTGTGTGTGTGTGTGTGTGTGTGTGTTAAGAGAGATAATCTGACTGTGCATGCGCTTAACACCTAAAGCACAAACAAACCGCAGAGACAAAATCCTTGTTGATGTTTAGACCTGTTCAAGGAACAGTTCACCCCAAAATAAAAATTACAATTAAAATAAATGAAAAATATTTCCTCCTTGTTCAGCGTCGCACGCAAGTCATACGTTTCTTCCTTACAATGAGACACGCAAACATACGTACATATGAACATAATTCATGTTTTAACTAACACTATTTTAGAAATGTGTTACCCAGGAATTGAACATAAAAGTAATTAACCTAATTGAAAGTCAGTAACTGTTATCTGATTACTAGAAATACTTAAAATGTGCTGTATTACACTGCTTTTTGATTCAAAAGTAATTTGATTAAGGTTACTAATTACTTTGCAATCAGATTACACCCAACACTGATTATACACAGATCTACTGTAGCTAGTGTCCACACCTAAATTCAGAAATGGCACATCACGATCAGGTCCTACACAGGTGTAGATGTGCCTTTTTTTTTTATCTGGACACAGACATAGATACGAGCTAGAAAAACGTGACTTTATAAATGATCCTTCTGTATCCAGTAGTCACAGACACCAGGAAAAGTCATGGAAATTCATTGTGCATTGTTGGAGCTTGACAGGTTTGGTCACTGTGAACAATCATTGTATTAAAAAGAGCTGCGTAACTATTCTTGAAAAAAAATTCATGGAGAAAGTAACAATATAGGGGATTGGAACAACATGTGGATGAGCAAATAAAGACATGCTTTTCATTTTTGGTTAAACCATACCCTTTAGCAATTGAGAAATGATACAGATGGACATCTCTGGAATATAGTGCTATATTCACTTCATGTATTCATTGTACGGCAGCAGATCTGAAAGACAAGAGAAGTTTGTGCTGTACCCATACAACACTACTAGGCCGTTTCCTTTTCAGTCAACCTTATCCACCGCATACAGGTGTGTGTGTGTGTGTGTGTGTGTGTGTGTGTGTGTGTGTGTGTGTGTGTGTGTGTGTGTGTGTGTGTGTGTACACGTCTGGACAGTTGGAAGTTGTCTCAAATCAAATCAAATCACTTTATTGTCACACTGCCATATACAAGTGCAACAGTAGGTGAAAGTCTTGTGTGCAGTTCCGAGCAACATAGCAGTCATGACAGTGACGAGACATATACCAATTACAGTAAACAACATACATACACAACACAATTTACATATCAAATGTACACATACTTACACAACACAATAATTATATACAATGTACAGAAAACAATACACATAATATAGAATACACATACAATAAAAATAAAGAGTATATCAAAAATATATATACAGTAGTTGTATTGTGGAGAATATAATTATGACAGTCCAGTGTGAGATAATAGATTAATAAAGTGCAATCCTGATTATTTTCAAGAGTTCAAAAGTCTGATTGCTTGGGGCAAGAAGCTGTCATGTAGTCGGCTGGTGCGGGTCCTGATGCTGCGATACCGCCTGCCTGATGGAAGCAGTGGGAACAGACCATGACTCGGGTGGCTGGAGTCTCTGATGATCCTCCGAGCTTTTTTCACAGGGAGGAAGAGGTTGTCCTCTCTACAGTGCTGGTGTAGAACCATGTGAGGATGTGTTGGTTCATTCCAAACTTCCTCAGCCGTCTCAGGAAGAAGAGGCGCTGGTGAGCCTTCTTCACAACGGCCTCAGTGTGGACGGACCATGTGAGTTCCTCAGTTATGTAGAGGAACTCTCCACCGGTGCTCCATTAATGGTGATGGGGATGTGTTCTCTGTCTTTCGTCCTGAAGTCCACTAGAAGCTCCTTGGTCTTACTGACGTTGAGGGAGAGGTTGTGCTCCTGACACCAGCGTGTCAGAGTGTGCACCACCTCTGTGTAGGCTGTTTCATCATTGTTTCATCAATGCTTGTGATTTAAAAGCGGAGGTCCGTGCATTAAGTGCCGTGAGAACATCGCCGTTAACCCATGGTTTCTGGTTGGGGTAGATCCGTATTGTTTTGGTCGGAACAACGTCCTCTACACACTTCCTGATGAGGTGAAATGTGAAATGTGTGTTTGTGCCACGTGGGCATATTGCTGTGCCGTCTGACCCCAGCCACATGACAAATGCTGTTATCTAGTGTATTTTTCATATTTGAAGGTGTTAATGAGATGGATGGATGGATGGATGGATGGATGGATGGATGGATGGATAGATAGATAGATAGATAGATAGATAGATAGATAGATAGATAGATAGATAGATAGATAGATAGATAGATAGATAGATAGCCTGTTTCAAGCAACAAATTAAAGTTTAAAAGATTAAAAAGTTTAACCAAGAACAAAAAAAAACATGCAAATCTCAATTTTAACAGCCTTTTGAAACAGGTTGATTTGTGTTTTTTTTTTGGTTAGCATGATAGCATATACAGCAGCATGATATTCAGCTTTGATTAGCAAAGCTTTTTATTTATTTTTCACATGAGAGTGAAAATTCATAATTTTATTAATTTCATAAAAAAATGTAAACCCCATGAAATCTAAAAGTAGATGTTGTGGCTTTTAGTGTATCTCTGTTAGCTTTGATGCTATCTGTATGCAAGTGTACGTAAAAAAATGTAATAAATCTACGAGCAATAATCATACATAGATGCCTCATTCGGCTGGTTTAGAACTGTGGCTCCATCTAGGAACGGTGAACAAGGAGAGCCATTTGAATTGGTTTGAATGCAAGTGAGTGGAGGAGATGCCTCAGAGTGAGCTGTATAAACTGTGTTTGTGTGGAAACAGTATCGCAGTCCATAAAAACAGCTGTTAATAAGAGATCTATGCATGCATATCAATGCAGAGAAGGCTTTCGTGCTTATATGAGACGTGAGAGGCAGTTTGAACTCTGAACTCATCAACGTACAAACCTCAAGCAAACATTTTTAGTAAAATTTTAATATTGATCTGTTTCTTACACACAACTAGTGTTTTGCTTCGGAAGACATTCTTTAATCCACTGGAGTCTTATGGATTACTTTTATGATGATCTTATGTTCTTTTTGGAGCTTCAAAATGTTCATTAATTTGCATTTTATGGACTTACAAAGATTAAATATTCTTAAGAAAGTCATACACATCTGGGAGACGTGATGGTGAGTAAATGATGACATAATTTTCATTTTGAGGTGAACTGTACCTACACATGCATCAAGATTGTAGAAATGTAATACTTGTGTCCATGTTAGTTTCATACATTTCTGAAAAGCTTCTGAGTTCTCTCAGTTTTTGTTCAAACATAAAGTTCCCCTTCTGTCGCTCTCTCCACGTTGTGTCAGAGAAGCGACACTAGGGGTCTCTCTTGAGCCTCTGAACTACGAAAAAAGGCCAATGAGAGTTGGCAACCAGTATTTGCATGTCCCGCCCTAGGACATACGGTATTTAAGCAGCGCAAATACGGGAGTTCATTCAGAAAATTTCTTCGGAGCCGATGGTCGTGTCTGCAACTGCTGCGTGTACACACCGAGTTCCTGCTATCCCTCTGCTGCATGCTGTTGGATTCTACAGCGCACAACAGCGGCTTTCTCCTGTTTGCACGGCTGTGCATTCCTGCCCCTGGGCGCATCGACAGTGCAGATTAAAAAAGCTCTCATGAGTTTTTTTCACAAAAGTGTGATTTTTATTAAAAGAGTAAATTTCATTAAAGAGCAAAACACAGCGGCGTTGAAAGTCCTTTTAAGGACGCGTCTTTATAAAGATGCCTTTCCGCCCCTGTGTTGTTCCTGGATGCGGTAGAGTGCTCTCCGCTTCAGACGGCCACAGGCGTTGTCTCGTGTGTCTGGGTAGCGATCACACCGAGGCTGCGTTTGTGGATGGTTCATGTTCTCACTGCGAGAACATGACCTTGACAACGTTGCGATCGCGGCTTGCTTACAACCGTGAGCAAGCCACTCCAGCCACCCCCCGTGTTGCTCCTTTTCCCAGAAGGATTGAGGACGATGCGGCTGGCGATGGAGGCGATTTGGGGATGGCAGCGGGTGCAGCTCTGCCGGGTACGCCCCCTCGGACCACCCGCACCCCAGCACGCTCGTTGATTCCCGTCCTTTTGGGCCTCAGGCTGAGGCCGACGCACAGATGACCGACATGCTTTCCCGGGCAGAAAACAGCGTGGGCTTGGACTGGAACCCCCCATCGTCCCCACAGCCATCACGGCTGGACGACTGGTTCCTGGGGTCAGCCTCGATTCCCACCCGGTTCCGCACCAGACGCTCTGAGAAACTCTTCGTCTGCTTTGGGGGACAGCAGAAAGGGAACACTGTCTCCAAGCAGAGACTCGCCCACTGGGTTGTCGACGCCATTTCCCTGGCTTATCACACCCAGGCCATGCCCCCCCCCTTGCGGGTCCGAGCCCACTCCACCAGGAGTGTTGCGTCCTCATGGGCACTGGCTAGGGGCACTGCCCTAGCAGACATTTGTAGAGCAGCAGGCTGGGCAACACCTAACACTTTTGCGAGATTCTACAAGTTGAGTCAGTATCGTCCCGTGTTTTCTCAGGTACCGAGCCCGTAGAACTCGGTAGCACGCCCACGATCTGACCGGGTGAATCGCTTGCACCTAGCGCCTTTCCCTCTAACCAGGGGAAAGAGTGCACCTTCATTCCCAGGAGATCCCAGGTTTGGGACACTGGTTGATTCCTCCCTAGCCCTCATGGGTCACAGTTCAGCGGAGGAACTCGCCGACCCAAGCCACTGCGGGTACCGCAAGCTACCCTGTACTGGTATAGGTGCTCCACAGGTAAGGCCTCCTTCGGACTCCCCCTGTGTGTAACACCACGGTTCTGTCCCCTCTGGTGAGCGGACTCCCGTTTTTCCCTTAGGCAGTCACGGCTGCCTCGGTTGCCGTGCTGTATGTTCCCCCCTCTATGAGGCTGGATCCACCACCGCACCAACTTTTCCACATAGGCCCTAAGTCAGGCCTCTGATGGTTTTGCCACTTAAACTTGCCTCCCCTCTCGGGTAGGCGTGGCCTCCACAGGGTCTTCTCAGCCCTGAACAAGGGCTAAGACCCCCTTCCCTCAATGCGTGTAAGGGCCCCGGCCTAAGTTGCTCTATGCGAGAAACATAGAGAGAAAAGAGGCCAGGCTTGGCCCGTTCCCAGGTTGGCGGCCAGCACCTTGTTCCCCCCTCCAGGGTAACGATAAGGAATCCTGATGGCTTAAATGGGGCATTGGGGAAGGGTACGTGTAGCCTGATACAGTTGGTCGTCCTGCACATAAGAATACCTGCTTGCTCCTGTATCAGCAGTTCACGTACACGGCTCAGTGCATGGCACGTTTATAAGTGGACCCCTAGTGTCGCTTCTCTGACACAACGTGGAGAGAGCGACAGAAGGGGAATGTCTAGGTTACGTATGTAACCTCCGTTCCCCGATGGAGGGAATGAGACGTTGTGTCTCCCCTGCCACGTCGCTGAGCCGAGCCACTGTTGTGGCCAGACCATTTCCGGCTCCTCAGAAAAATCCTGAATGAACTCCCGTATTTGCGCCTCTTAAATACCGTATGTCCGGGGCGGGACATGCAAATACTGGTTGCCAACTCTCATTGGCCTTTTTTCATAGATCAGAGGTGAATATCGGCGCTCAAGAGAGACCCCTAGTGTCGCTTCTCTGACAAAACGTCTCGTTCCCTCCATCGGGGAACGGAGGTTACATACGTAACCTAGACGGTTTCTCTTCAAGGACTATGGACCAAAAATATTGCTCTTGCACTCAGGGGCCTATGATAGGACCAATGTTTGTCCAATCAAATGCTCTCTAAGATGAGAATGTCCCTCCCCTTTAATTACACCTAACCGATAGTCAGGGTTGTGGAGTAACGGAATACATGTAACGGGATTACATATTTCAAATACAAAATATAAGTAACTGTATTCCACTACAGTTACAATTTAAATAATTTGTAATTAGAATACAGTTACATTCAAAAAGTGATATAGCTAATAGAGTCAATCTAACAGGAAGAATAAGTGTAGCAACAGCAAATGGACAACTTTGTCTATTGGTCCAATTAGTCAAGGGTTGTTGGTTTTGTCTTTTTAGTCCAGTGTTTTGTCCATTATCTGGAATGTTCTGTTGACTCTCTGCATTCTTTTTATGCTCCAGTTTCTGTTTGCTCCTGATTTTAAATCTGATTGTAAAAAGGTTGACTTTTTCCAACACTTTCAACCTGTTTGTGTGTCAAAGGTATCTTGAGTTATCAGTAACACTCTCTCTTAAATTCAGTAGAAATGCTGGTTTTATTCCCACTAAACTTGTAAAATGCTCCACATAATGTGTATTGATGTTTTCACAAAGTTAAAATGCCACGTCACAGCTGTGTAATTATAGCACACCTCATTTAAGAGGCTTGTATTATTACGCTCATTATTAAAGATGATAATAAACCCCTCTCTAAATATAAAGTTTGTGAATCATGAAACACTTCCAGTGAAATCCGTTTACATTAATCCACACCATGGTAAATGAAAAGATCCATTATAAAACCATCAGCTTCAGGATTTAGTTTGTATTTTTTTGCTTATGCTGTAATTTAAGTGTGTGTTAGCAAGCATCAGTTGTGTGGCAGCGACGCATGTGTGTTATTTATGCTAATTTGCATGTCATTTTATATTTTAGCAGAACTGACATCATTAATAAGGCAGTAATCCAGAGGGAGGGAAAATAAACAGATCGGAACTCCATTAAGAATCTAAATTTGTGTAAAGTGCTGGATGATCTGTCTGAGCACGGCTGAAGCGGATCCAAAACATGCCAGAAAAAGCGAGAATGCCAGATAATTCTGTTAAGAAAGATATAATTACTTTTAGTTCTCACAAGTAAAGTTGAAGGAGATGATTTACATTTCAGGCTTGCGTTGTGTGTGTGAGTGTGTGTGTGTGTGTGTGTGTGTGTGTGTGTGTGTGTGTGTGTGTGTGTGTGTGTGTGTGTGTGTGTGTGTGTGTGTGCTGTAAGGCCTCGGCCTGGGCCGTGTTTGAGGAAAGATTATCTTGACAAATTGGATAAACATATTCTGCCTGACAGTATGCTGATGGAGTTTTGGCTCTATGCGTGCACACCTGGTGATAGTTTGCTTAGTGTGCGAGCGTGGTGCGCAGCGGCAAACTCCTACTCAACCCGCCACAGGGTTTGTTTATCCGAAACAGGTAACAACAGGCACGAGAGGCCCAGAGCTTTACAAAACACCCCATGCAGTTTTTCAGGTTGCTTGGTCAGTGCTTGCATGATGTCTGTGAGACAGTGTGAGCTTCAGACAGGTCTAGGGTTCAACGTGTGAAGAGAGACAGACAGCTAGCGAAATAGAAAGAATGGCAGTAGTACTTTAGAAACTTTACGCCCCAACACTACATGTGAATGTCGTCCAATTATCATCTTGAAAATAAAAAAAATATATATATTTTTTTTTATTTAAATTTTGTTTAAAATGTTTTTTGTTTTTTTTTAAATGTCAAAGCTGTATGACTTTCTTCTGTGCAACACTAAAGAAGACATTTTTTAGAATGTTAACGCTGCTCTCTTCCACGCAATGAAAGTGGATGGTGATGAGGGGCGTTCAAGCACCAATGGACAAAAAAAGCTTTGTAAAAGCACCATAAAAATAGTCCATACCACTCATTACTATATTCCAAGTCTTCTGAAGCTGTGAGAGATGTGTGAGGACCATATTGAAATGTTGTAAGTGAAATGACTGAAAATCTTGCCTTGAAAATATTTCTTGTCATAGTTAGCATTCACAAGAAATTAAGTGAAGGAAAACAAGAATTATTTTCTTTATGCATTATACATGTTATCCTAAAATTACTTTTAAGCCATTTCAAAGTGTATACATACAGTAATTATCAAGATATATATATATATATATATATATATATATATATATATATATATATATATATATATATATATATATATATATATAATATTGTCAATAAGCTGAAAAATATCGAGATATGCAATATGTTTGTAGCCATATCGTCCAGTCCTACTGGACAGTTTGTCAAATGTAGTGCAGTAGCTCATCCAGGTATTTCATGTATACAGAACATGTGCATTCTTTACTCAGTATGCAGACTATATGCTGGAGAAATAGCAGAAAGAATATGTTAGTATGCTATTCCAAACAGCCAGAAACAGGGAGTGGGTGGCACGCGAAGCCTAGAGCAATAGGTGAGACAGCAGGTAAGGACTCTCTCTCTCTCTCTCTCTCTCTCTCTCTCTCTCTCTATACCTGGCCCATTTCCACATTCATCCATCAACACAGGTGAACCGGGTAAGCATGAAACACTATCGTGGGACTGATTGTGTTGAAAATCCAGCCACTCTCTCAGACTAGACTGTGTCTCGCCAACAGAACAGAACAGAATACCTTTTCACCCCCAGCTCCTGGGGAAAAAACAACGAAAGAGGATGATCTTTCGAGAAGAGTACAGAATAGTTCAATCCGTCCTGCATTTTCATGTCTCCATCATTTTTTTCTCTATAGTGTAGTATATAGTCTTTGTACATTATATGTATATAATATATTGTGTATTGTTTGTGAAGATATTGAACATTCTGTGAAATTTCATACCAATAGAATCGGATGTGAAATGTGTACTAGGAGCAAACCACCAAGACAAATTCCTTGTAAGCACAACTTACTTGGCCAATAAATATAATCCTATTCTATTCTAATGTCATAATATATTGGATTATATTAAACTCACAACTCAAACATTTTGGAAATCATATTAATTCATTCTTTTTTCACAATTAAGCAAAATTGGGGTGAATTTTAATTCATTTTACTATTTTGGTTTGAGCATATGTTGCTTTTATTTTGGCCTGGACTGGATTTATATATATTTCTTTTTCCAGGTGCTTCTTAATTTTTCAACATTCTGTATTTGAAATGTTTCAGACTCGGAATATTGTTATATTTTAATTAATAATTAATTTACAGGGACAGCACAGCAGCTTTCAAGTCAACACTGATCTGGAGTCAAGTGATGCTTGGCGAGTGGAAGAGACTAGTGGTGAGCTACGCTACACTTTGCTACAATTATACTTTCAATCAATATTACTCTGTGAGAACTGATTTGGTTTTGATTGTTTTTTTCGTTTTTGATAAGGAGTGGGGGAGTGTAGAATGTCGAAGAATTCTAAATTGTCGTCCTGTGGGGACATTAAAAAAGCATTTACGGTTGCACGCATCTGACGCCTCTCAAGAGCAAGATGGAATGATGGCGCACCTCAGGATGTAGGTCAAGCTATTGCAAACATCTATGCAGCATTAACGAAAATCTTGACCGACATGGAGGGCCTCGCGGAAATACGTCGAGCCACCACATCTATGGAGGTGAAACTTCGCAAGAATGGATGAGGTTGAAAAGTGAATCGAGTCTCTAGAAGCAGCCGGAAAAGAGTTGCAGACTAACCCGACGGCCACCAAAACTGATATGGATCAGGTGTGGGAAAAATTTGAGGATATGGAAAATCGAAGCAGACATAATAATGTTCATTTTGTTGGAATCCCAGAGGGAAAGGAAGGTCAAGATATTGTCAAGATTCTGGACGGGCTTATTCCGAATATGTTCGACACAGCGGGCCATCATCTGGAAATGTATGCGTGCACACAGAGCTCGGATTCCGGGGTGGGTGGCAGACCCCGATCCAATCTGGCAAGATTCTTGTGGTCGATAGACATAAACTTTGTTTTACATGTGGCGAGGTATCAAGGCAAATTGTGCTAGGAGGATTACAACATTATGGTTTTCTGGACTTTGCCAGTGCTACACAAGCAAAATGGGAGAGATTCAAAGAGAGTAAGAATTTATTTAATGCACATGATGTGAGCTTTGCATTGCTTTACTAAGCATTGCTTTGCTTTTTCTAAGCTGAGAATGCCAAGGATGGACATAAGAATTTTACATGCCCACGACAAGCTATGGCCTTCATTAAATCAATGGAGTGAATGGGTAACTCTGCCTGCACTAAATCAACAATATAGACGACACAGTCTGAGAGGTTTTGTTATTCGGTTAGTTGCCCACTGTCTCTCAATTAATTTCAAAGTGATTTCAATGGCATGACAAAAAAAAAAAAATGGTATTAACAAAGCAATTAAATTGAAAAACAGAACAGGAATTGAACAAGGACTAGAACATGAAAACAATAATAACTATAAAGAAAAAAGTTATTAGTCTCTCTATTAGTTAATAGAATTTTCTAATAAATGATAGTCTCTCTCTCTCTCTCTCTCTCTCACATTCCTTTTTTCTCTTCCTTTATTAACTTATTGCTAAGTTTAGTTGTTAAATTTAGGGGTTCTATGTTGTTGTTTACAGGGGCCTATTTCAATTATAAACTTCTATGAAAGTATTTACCATTTATATGTCTCAAACAAATTAAAGATAATTTAGGAAGAGTCATTGTTGTTTTGGCTGAAATACAGGGGCAAAATCTTTTATTGGATAATGCACTTGAGGGAAAGTTACAAGCAGCTGGGATCCTCCATGATATGGTTTTTGGTGGAGACTCTGTTAATGGTCCTTAATCAAAGTGTTGCAAAAGTGTGTAAACTCTTTAGAGCAACGTTGACACTACAGAAGATGTGGCAAAATCTTGGTTTTACAGATATTTGGAGACTTTTGTATCCAACTGGGAGGGATTATACCTTCTTTTCATCAGTTCTCAAGATTTACTCTGGAATATATATATGGCATATGTCACTTATTCCATTTACCACTGATTACACAATTGGGAAAATTTGAATTTCAGATCACGCTTTGGTGTGTTTAGAGATGTTGCCGCATATAGAGAAAAGAAAATCATATAGATGGTGCTTTAATACATCCCTTCTACAAGACCCAGCATTTAAAAAAATGGTAAAGACAGAAGTTAATGTTTATGTAGAAACAATTGTTTCTCAGTGTCCTCTATGGGCGTGGCCTTGGAGGAGCAGCTCTTAGGGAGCGGACCATACAATATGCCTCACTCATTAAAAAGATCAAAGCACAGGATTCATGGAATTTGAACTGAAGCGCCGAATGTCATCCAATGGTCTTAGAGAGTTGACTCAGCTAAAGTATAGGTACAACACTATTTTGTAACAGAAGGTAGAGTTTTGGTTATTTAGGGCAAGACAGACATTGAGTCAGGGGACAAAGCAGGGAAAAAACTTACCAGATACATAAAACAGAGAGATTTTTTTACACCATTCCTTCAGTGAAGTCTATTGGAGGCAATATATTTAATCTGCCACAGATATTAATAAAGCCTTTAAAGAATTCCATTTTGATCTTTATAGTTCCACGTCTTCGTCTACAGATAAGGATATTAACAGCTTTGTAGAGACATTAGAACTTCCTAAATTGACGAATGATCATATAGACTTTCTTGACTCAGATATTACTTTGGAGGAGCTTGTAGGGGTAATTAAACCTCCCCAACAGGTAAGGCACCGGGACCAGATGGTTTTGCCACAGAAGTTTTTAGATCTTATGTCACAGAACTGGCTCCACTTATGTTAGAAGTTTACATAGAGTCATTAAAGAAAGGTGAACTACTGCCAACATGATGCAAACCATTGATCAGTCTCATTCTTAAACAGATAAAGACACAAATTAATGTAAAATGTATCATCCAATTTCCCTGATCCAGTGAGATGTAAAAAATTCTGGCTAATCGATTAAGCAGAGTAATTACATCTATCATATATATAGATCAAGTGGGGTTTATTTGTGGTCGTAGTTCTCCTGATAATATTAGACATTTTATAAATATTATGTGGTCAGTGGCGAATGATCAGACCCCAATTGCTATAATCTCACTTGATGCAGAGATGGCGTTTGATTTGGTGGAATGGGACTATCTTTTTAAGATTTTGGAAATGTACAGGTTTGGGAACACTGTTATTGTGTGGATTATGTTACTCTATAAACAACCATCAGTGGCAGCACAAACTAATGGATCAATTTCTGATTATTTTTGTCTTGTAGGGGAACCCAGCAAGGCTGTCCTCTCTCCCCTTTGCTGTTCTGTCTTGCCCTGGAAATATTAGCAGCAGCAATAAGAAAAGAGGATGGCTTTCTATGTATTGTAGCAAGAGGTGTGGTGCACAAACATTTACTCGACGCAGATGACATATTATTATTTGTCTCAGACCCTAGAAAATCTATGCCTAGACTTCATAGTATCATTAATTCTTTCTCCAAATTTTCTGGATATAGGGTGAATTGGTCTAAATTGGAAAGCTCTTGCTCTGACAGCATATTGCCCCGCCACATCTTTCCAACCTGGCGTCTTTCAATGGCCCAAGCAATTTATTTCCAGCAAATCTGAGAGAGTTCATTTTGACCCATTAATGAAAATGTTCTCGCATGATGTGGATAGGTGGGCTTCACTACATTTGTCTATGGCTGGGAATGTCAATGATATAAAAATGAAGTGTATCCCCAAATTTAATCATCTACAGTCTCTTCCTCTAGAACAGTGGTTCCCAAACTTTTAACAGGCATGTACCCCCTGAGACATTATAGATCTTCCGGAGTACCCCCAACACCACCAATTGTTAACAACAAGGGTTTTTTTTATTTAATAATATTTATTTTTATCAATTTTGTCGAGAATAGTGAATAGAATCATAAAAATATGATACAAATCTCATCAAAAGTCAACATATGATACCAATGTGCTGAATATAATGATTTTAAACAGATATGCACCCAATCTCCACTCTCGAATATTTTGTTAATAGAAAAAGTGCGATCATGTCAGATCAGAACGCCAATGAAATGTTTACCCGGCAAACCTTTAAAGCACGAGCAAATAATGAACTTTTGTGATTGCGAATAAGTGCAGTGTCATGTGAGTGTAACTCTACCGCTGCATTAACATGTGAAGTGAACGTAGGCTACGTCAAGTTTTATAGTATTGGGACTGAGGACCCAGAACTGTAGCTGATAGAATGTGCGCTGTAGCACGATACTACCATATTTTAGTTTCCATTCTTATTGTGTTTCCACAACAATGTTAGTGAGTAAATCTACTGAAATTGCCACCATAACAGTGGAGTGTGATGTGTTAGATGTAGGGCTACCACATTTTTAAATTACTATTAGTAGAAGTTAATATAATAAAATACGTAGACCTACGCCAAAAAACTAGTTGAGGATAAATTCTTTAAAATTGGGCAATTCCAGCGTTATGGACGTGACATTTGCAGTCAAAACTTGAAATATAAATTCTCAGAAAATGCATTTAATACTGAAACGTCTGTTTATATATCCATACTCCCTTAATAAAGCTCCAGACATTAGAAAAATATCAGTCTACACATGCGTTTTATATTTATTATGAGGGAAATACACATGTGACGTGACACAAAATCTTTAACTTTTAGGTGGCAAAATATGTTTGAGTAACATTCTACACTGCGCAAAACAAAAGTAATACTACCCACCGGATGAGGGTCGGCCTCCACAGAACTTAACATATTATTTTTATTAAATTTTTCGTGTTCGCATTTATGAGGAAAAAAACAATGTTACGGACGTGACAGTTCTGAAAGTGACTTTAAAACTTTCTTTGAAGTGAATTTCGTTTTTTATTAATTGTATCTTAATTTTAATCAATGTTTCATCAACCAATTGCCTAGATTTAATAAATAAGAAGTAAATATAGTAGAAAATAGATCATCATGACACGGAGGCGCCGGCGCGTGAACTGGACTCTCGTCTAATAAATGAACCGAAACACAGCGTATAAGGTACTTGCCTCACAGGCCTGAGAAATATATAGAAAACTTGAAATGTCTACTTTTTAACAGAACAATTCAAAACGAAAGAAATCAGACTCTCTGCTTATGTAATCCGTATGAAATGTGCATTTCTCTCTGGCGCGTTCACTACTGAAGATCGCGAGTCAACATCGCCATCTTCATCTTTGCAGCCGACACTGACAACACTTGTTTATTAATAAACAATTAAAATGTCTCCTTGCTATATTTGACATATTCATAATCATTACTTTTGCCGGTTCTTTGTGGCAGCTTTTAGATAGGCTACTTTATTGGCAGCGCCACCCTTGCATGTTACATGAACGCGTCACCACTGCATCAGCACCGAAAACATGATTTTTTTCAAATCTAAAACCAAAAATCGTGATACGAACCGAATTGTAGGTTTGATCTATCGTTACAGCCCTAGTAAGATGAGAAAGCAGGAGTTTAGTCGTTTGGTTGTAAAAAAACAATGGCTATCTGAACATCTTTGCCAAGCGCAAACCAGTACAGAAGTAATCAATAAATTATCGGGGAGGGTCATGCCTTTTTTCACAATCATTTTGGAGGGTTATAGAAAACATTATTGCTGGCGAAGGGAGGGTCAAGTCTTTTTTTACTACAGATCTCAAAACTCCTCCAGTAGCCCCTTAAATAAAAAACGAACAGTCCCTTAGATATTTTTTCGCGTACCCCCTGAAATCAGTCCACGTACCCCTGGGGGCACGCGTACCCCAGTTTGACAACCGTGGCTCTAGAAGTTCCTCTTTCTTATTTTTAACAGTAATTATGTATTAGCAAGTCTCCCTTTTGCTCGAAATGATGGATTGAGAGGGGTGCCGCTACACTTGGGGACCTTTATGAAAATGGAGCTTTGAGATCATTTGAAAATATAACGCAGCATTTTCGGATTTCTAGGTCTCAATTTTTTCAGGTATTTACAGCTGCGTCATTTACTTTGTAATATTTTTTGGTAGTTAAAAGAGGATAATTGTTGATTCTGTTCATTTATGTTGTGCTTTATTTTGTATTTGTGAGTGAAAAGGTGTTAATCATAAAAAAAGTATAGTTTTATAATTGTAATTACACAACTAAAACTGTAATCAGTAACATAATCTTTTAGATTAAAAATTTTATTTATTTCCAGTCTGATTTGTTTTCATTACATATTGTATTGTATTTGACGAGTTTTTTTTATTATAATTTTAACTAGCAATTTACACACCTTTACACACTTGCATTAAATATTTATAAAAATTAGTAAATTAAACATTAAATCAAACAACAATTTGCCATTTGTCTGTCCTTGACAATCCTTACAATATAATATACTATAATATAATAATAAAAAAAATAACTATATAATAATCTGATAATACACATTTGCAAATTGTATGCATTCTTAGTACTGTAGAAGTTCTTGTTGTTTGTAATATGATAACATAACCCAGATTGCATGTAGTCCATGTACTGGTGATGGTGAAAACTTAAGAAATTTTACAAGTTGCAAGACTTTTACTAGGATTAAAGTCATACAATATCTTACAATTTTGCCATCTTGTACAAATTATTATGAGTTGTCATGAGACTATGTTGGTTTATAATTACATAATTTGCTAAGCAGTGACAACAACTGCCGTAATACATGCAATATGTCAAATAAAAATCCCCATAGACTACCATTTTTTTGTGCATTACTGTAAACATGATTTTTGCTTATTTTTACATACTGAGTCAAATTGCTTATCTTTGATCCATATAGCTTAAGCTGATTTGAAACTGGAACATTCCTTTAACAGCATTGTATTTTCCCCCCTATTATTGTGAAGAACAGAAATTGGGTTCAAGAAACAGTCCTAAAACTCGCAGAGAATGTGTACAGAGACCGTATCTAGATGAGTGTGCGTGAGACAGGTAGATGGACCTTTAGATTGTGTCCCGAGGGAACTGTCTGTGTGACTGATCATGTCCAGCTCACACCAAAGATCACGTCTCACTCTTTGTAGTCGAGAAATCTCAGGAAGCAGATTCCATTACCAGCATTCACTCGCTCTCAAACAATGAGACTTGTACAGTGAGCTTTATGTGGACAATTTCATCGTGGCATGAGCAACATCCATCACGGCCTTCTGGACTCTTTTATCTAATAGCACTCATTAGGTTTAACTTTGACAAGTCTGGCATTTTACTCATTTTGACTCTGGATTTAGAGGCTTATTATCACACAGTTTCATTTTCAGTGTCTCTAGAGGTGGTAAAGTTATCATACTTAATGGATTTAGAGTCAAGCTCTCTTAATTGACTATGTAACCCATGTGTACAGCCACTCCGTTTATATATAGTACAGTAGCTTTAATGTTTAATGAGGAAGATGTTTAACTTTTATTTCCAGTTAACTATATACCTAAATGGATTTATTATTGGTGTTCATGAAGGCAAACTATTACTATTGCTCAAACTTAAGATTAGGGATATGAAAAAGAACACTTAACCATAATTATTAAACTTTAAGAGTGTGAATCGTCCTGCATTTTTTGTTCTATAGTGATAAATGATACCTAAAATCCAGTTATTTCAGTTATAATTATATGAAATATAACACATAACTATACATTTGATGAATCCAAAACTAACTTCTCAGCCAGGCAATAGACTCTGCCCCCAGTGGCTGAAGAGGGAAGTGTTTTTTCAACATATCGGCACTTTTGTGAGCTCCATTTTTCAGGTGAAAGGCCCACACAGGTGTGCCAAAAGCAAGTTGTGATAAAGCGAGTAGTTTTTAGTTCTAAAGGATTTAATATAAATGTGAAAAATGCAAATTTTGTTAACTCTGCCCCCCCAAACTCCAACACCAACCCTAAACCAAACCGGCAGTGGAGTAAAAATGGAATCTTAAAGGTAAAATGGAACCTCCAAATCGTATTCATCATGCAAATGCAATTCCATCCTGATTTCAACACAGGATGAAAATCCTGGCATCCCATGCTGCTGACTCAACATGCTTCCAGTCGTGCCACATGAGAACATGAGCACATCTAAACTGAAAAATGTCTGATATGAGATCGTGCATGACAGTAACTCGGCATGTTGGGGCCGATGCCAGAATCCTGGAACATTCTGAAGCAACATGGTGACTTCCCTTGTGATCATGTTGTCCAAACAGTGGGATCAAGTTCTGCTGTCAACTTGCTCATCATTACCATAATATAGTTTATACTTTCCCTTAATGTTCCCTTTGTTAAGGGGTTTTAAAGGGGTTCATTAATGACTAATAATTAATTGAAGCAACTGAAAGAGTGCTTGGAATAGATAGACAATTGTCATATACAGCTAATACTGTACAAGGTCTGGTATTACCAATTTACATTGTATCTTCGCCATATGTGGCCACTAAAAATTGTGAAATCACTGCAGCAGGAGTGACAAGGATGGACATCAAGGCCAACAGTTACATAATGAAGTGCCTGGGCTGGCTGCATTGTCTTTCAGACATAGCATTGTTTGGAAGAAATGCCTTCCAACTGCCACTAAACTCCATCACCTTGGGTTACAAGCAGGAGAAGACCAGGCTGTTCTTAGAACTAAATGAATCAACAGAACAGTCAGTGAAGGCTTGTCAATCCCAGGTCCGAACAGGCCATGCCTGGAAGACAGGCCTAAGATTGGGGATGCTCACAAACTGTGGTCAGCTGTGGAAATTTGTGAACTCTGTGGTATGGTAATGAGGAGAGTTGTCCCCTCTGCGAGGCCCCAAGAGCAAATCTGCAGCACGTTTTGGCTGGGTGCAAGACCACCTTGGCACAAGGACGATGTAGGTGGTGACATGATCAGGTTCTGCGAAAGCTGGCAGAGATCCTAGAGGTGTGCAAAATAATGGCCAACAAATGTCATCATGCTCCTCAAAGGAAGTACATTGAGTTTGTTAAAAAGGGAGGTGCCTCACAAGGCATGGCACGGAGGGAGGAAAGGTCAATCCTGGCACATGGAAGTTTTGGTCAATGATGAAATTTCCTTCTGAGATCGCGGCTCGCCTCTCACGTCGCTGTCTTACTTAATTTGCTGGAGGATTGATTTAAGGAAGGCAGAAATTGATAGCTTGCATTTTTAACAGAGAAGAGGCCTTAGACGTAGGGTAGGCATGCGGGAAGTGTTTTGAGTGTCTTGATGGGAAAGCAAGAATCAGAGGCGATTCGAAATAACCCACTGTCCAGCTGTCCCACCACAAGGAGATGTTCTGGGATTAATGGGGCTAAACATCCATGATAGGTGGCTCCTGGCAGATGACCCTATAGCTGGACAACTGAAGGCACCGGTGGAGGTGCGGCAGGCAGTAATGCTCATCAGGTTTAGACTTCTACCTGTGCACCTGATTAGAAATGTATTATAAGTCATTGATATGCAGTTATAACAACATGAATTAAAAGGGTGACTATCATGTAACACTTTCCAAACAGTGAGCTTGTTAACTTGAATGTTATAAATGCTTAATAAAGAAACTTTTTCATACTTACATTATAAAGATAAATAAAAAACATAACCAGGACTAAAAATTAATGGGGGTTGGAGCAAAAATGGTGCCAAAATTAACACACACAAAAAAGCCCCACAAATTCTAAATTTATGGCCAAATAAATAAATAATAAAAATGCCCCTGTAATGAATTGTGTTGTTTGTTTCATCTAATGTATTTTATTTCAGGCCTAGTTAATTATATTATCATACAAAAATATGATTTTATTGATGCTGATTTAATTTTTATAGATAACAACCTAATTAACTGTTAATTAATTGATTACAATTATTTTAAATGAACAGATGACACACAGTGTGTTTTTACGAGGTTAGACAAACTATGACCTCATAAATGTGAAAACATTCCCCTGAAAATCATTTCCAGGGGCAAATATTACAATATAATAAAAGTTAAAAAGTTCAATATTAATTGTATTGAAATAAGTCATGATTTATGTCACAATGCATCAAAACAAAATTATTATAGTGAGAATAAATGGAAGGAAATATATTGTTGAATAATGTTGAATAAGTGTTATTAAGCATTTATAACATGTGAGGTAAAATGGCTCACTGTTTGAGAGGTATTGCATGAATGTCACTCTTTCTTGCATGTTGTTACAATCACATATCAGCGATTTATACTGCATTTGTAAATGACTTATTAGTTATTAATGAACCCCTTTATAAACTTTTATTAATGGGGACATTAATGTAAAGCGTTACTATGTTACAGTACATATCAAAGTTCCACAGTATTACCATTTTAAACCATTACTGCACCATGATTCCACCACAGGACTTTTTGTATGTGTCTACAACAAGTTTTTGCACATGTGTGTCTGTTATCCTAAATAGTTTGACAGTATTCCAAAACCCTGCCATCCCATTTCAGGGTAACACACAGCTCCAACACAACAAACAATGCAGGCTGATTGTGCTTTACTAAAAATAATCCTCAAGCAAATTGTGCCCTTTTTCACATGTGAGAATGTGTGAGAGGATCCACTAATCAAGCAACAAAGCGTCTGGAATACATGTGTGGAGGAGATACAAGGCAGGCTGTATAAAAGCCCTTTGTGCGATGCCCTGTTTCCCTTCTGCTCTGCGAGTGTATCATAGCTGACATTTCCACTCTCATTAGCGGGATTCCATGAATGGAGCTCGGGGTGAATGACAGGGAAGGCTGGTGTGTGCTTTTCCCCTTCATGGTTTATCTCATAAGAGCTCGGAGACATATTATTCTCTAATGGACCTAAAAGTTCTGTGTTGGGTCAAGCTGAGACCAGTTTGACTATCCCTGCTGAAGAAAACAGCTTAAACTAGCTGGTTTAAGGCTAGTTGGCATGATCATGCAAGGCTAGAACAGCAAATAAATGACCAGAAGTCATTCATTTTCAGAGTTTTTAGAGGATTTAGGGGATGCAACAAATAGCACCAACCAAGCAACTGCCATTAAGGTCTATAACAGGGGCGATTCTAGGGTTCAGAATATTGTCATTTTTCCATAATAAACTCTCTTATAAAGTTATAAAGTTATATCTCTCTCTCTCTCTCTCTCTCTCTCTCTCTCTCTCTCTCTCTCTCTCTCTCTCTCTCTCTCTCTCTCTCTCTCTCTCTCTCTCTCTCTCTCTCTCACTCTCTCTATATATATATATATACAGTGTATATTATATGTGTGTGTATGTATATAGGTGGCAACAAATGAACATATTGTGTTTTTTGAACCATTGAAAAAGCACAGAAATGTTCACGCCTGAAAGAAGTCTTATTATACTTTATTAAAATCAGTTTGTCTTTATCAGTGTTTTAATATCATGTGTTTTCCACACAAATGACAACAAAGCATCTCATTTTGTGAACTGACCATCAAGGTAAGCTATACAAAAAAAGACAACATTGCCTGCAAGTAATTACAGGTTTTAATTACATCCTGATGTCATTGTAATATCATTAGTCACTTTTAATCTTGATTAATTAAGCATCTTTCTCTCCTTGTTAAACAAGATTATGAACTAAACGAGTGACATGCCTCCTCTCGTTCAATCGGTCATAGAAAGATGCTGATGCCTCACTCGATGCCTCACTCGATCAAGAAGCGAAAGGGGGAATGGGGTGCATTCGTTCAGTGGGTGGAACCAATGCTATGCTCCTTCACAGCCCACGCACCAATGCTACTGGCTCACGCTACAATCTGACTTTACAGGCAAGAAAAGCCAGCAAAGCACCTCGCAATTCAAACTAGCACAGCATTAAAGCTGCAGCGGTTTAAAACTTTTACGTGGTGATTGCAAAGAAACTGATTTTTAGGGGGACTGGGTTTGAATTTTAGAGGGGCTGGAACCCCCCTAAATATTGTCTAGTTATGCCTATGGTCTATAATACCTGGAAAGATATAGACATACTTGGATACTGGATTGAAGCAATTGAATCGCTGTCAGTGTGAATGCACCTTTACATAGTCATTTCTTGTCTTCTTAAAGGGATATTCCTTCAATATAAATTAAGATTTATCTGTGGCATAATGATGATTACCACCAAAAAATAAATAAAAATTCTCATATATCCTTTTCTCTAAAAAAAAAAAAGCAAAAATCAAGGTTATATTGAAGCACTTACACTGGAAATCAATGGGGCCAATTTTTTTATATTTTAAATGCAGAATTGACAAGATGGTACTTTTAATGTGTATTGTTTAAGGTGTAAAGTTGTTTAAAATTGTCGTTTTTGCAGTGGACTACTAAATTACCAAGATTACAGGGTTTACAGCGTAATGCCGTCATGGCAACAAATCTGTACATCTTCATGCAACTTAACACAGAAAAGGTTAGCAATGCATTTTATCACACTAGAATCAGGTTAACATGCATATTGTTTATGTCTTGCGGCTATAGTTTTGAAACACTCATTTAACATTTACGAATTGGCCCTCATTCACTTAAGTGACTTGCTGTACATCTTTGATTTTGCTGTTTTGTTAAAGAAAAGGAGGGACGAGTTGAAATTAATTAATCAATAGTTTGCCACAGATGATTTATACAAGATTATACAAGATTTACCCAGTCCTGACCATTTCATGTAGAGGAAAAAAAGAGTTATGACCAGAATAAGGCCCTTTCACATTAAGTGCGGCACAAAAAAGAGAGAAGAATTGCAGACAAATGACCGTTGTTTTGGAATGACCCTTCCCCATCTCATAGCCCCGTCTTAACACTGTCCTTCAGCCAGGCTCAGAAGAGGAGTGGACAAAACATTTAAAAGGTGCAAATTAATAAGCCTTGTTTGGCAGCGGATGATAAGGCGCACCTGAGCCTCACCACTGAGGAGGCTGGCCTCTATCTCCTTGAGCATACATGCTGGCATCCTTACAAGTCCAGGAGCGGAGCGGGGAGGGTGCCAGCACAGTAGATGTCCATCAGTAGATTCCCCAGAACCCCCAGCAGGTTAGATAAGCCCCCAGGGAATATAGCATGCGTTGCGGCCGGTAGGGCAAGGATGTGGGGCCGCCGTGGCCCAGAGAAGCATGAGCCACTGGTGAAGCCCAGACAAAGAAAGGACCCTGTGCAGTGGCCGGACCCTGCCTATGTCCTGGACTATTCTCTAGGCCATTACAACAGGTGGCGCAGTGCAAAAGTCTGCTGACCTGTTTCACCTGTTTCAGAATCAAAAATAACCAGAAATAATTCTGAGACTTATGAATAGCAAATTCACAGCAATGACTGTAAAGAAACCAGTAAGAACATGTGTTTGATTATTCCCTCAAAAAACTAACTTGAACTATCGTCAGTAATACTCAATCCTCCCATGTTCATATTACTCAAAAAACTCAACTTAATTAACTGAGTTGATTAAACAAAATTAAAAATCTTTTCAGCTCAACTTAATCAATTTGCATTGGGACAACATTAATATTTTTTGTTTAGTTCACTGAAACTGCTTAGCATGGGACTTGACAGGGAGAGTATACTGTATGTTTTAATTAAGTGTTATTTTATGTGTCTTTCCCATCAGCATGTGTTTAGCATGCTGACATTTCTAATCACTAGCTAATGTATCACTAAATATTTCCATTTGAATTATTTTTGGCCTGTAAAATTTTGTTGGGTTTACTTGATTCAGTTAGATTCCCTCTACTCTATTTAAGTAATATATAAGTATTTAAGTATTTTATACTAATTAAAAATATTGGTTGCACTGTATTTTACAGTATGTGTACTTTAGTATACTTACAGTGTACTTATGAGTAATATCAGGTAACTACATGTACTTAATATGGGTTAAGTTTAGGGTTAGTGTTGGTGTTTAGTACCTAGTAATTACTGTAGTTGTTGTAACTATATAGTACATAAATGTAGAACATTAGTGTCAAATAAAGTGCTACCGAAATATTATAAGTGTTGCAACTAGTAGTTAGTTATTTCCCAACACTACGTTCGTGGGCACAGAGTTTCTGGATGGCTTGTTGCTGTTGTCTATTATGAGTTCAAATTACTGGATCTGAGTCCAGACATCCTCCATTCAAACAGTTTGTATGGCCACACCAGAAGGCAAGTAGTTCTCTGCACCCCAGATATCATCTAGACTACAAAGAATCCTGTGACATGCTACTCTCTTAGCGACCGATTTAACCGTCTCCAGGGAGGACACAATGCAAATATTGAGAGAATGATACCTCAGCCTACCAACACAGGTTTCACCTACATCAATGTGACAGCATTTTATTATTAATATTGTTTCATGGTTATATTTATAATGACATAACAAACCAAACTTTTCCTGCTGAAAAAAAAAAACTGAAAAGAGCCCTAAATCCCCCTTATGCAAACCAACAGAGACTTTTTTTTTTTTTCAGGTCCGTGACTAGCACCAAAACCTAAAAGGAACATTCATTACTGTCAATGGCAAAAGCATTACTGCTCTGCCAACAAACAAACAAAAAAAACAAAAAAATGAAATCTCAGCTGGTAGTGATTTGCCTCTTTTTTTTACAGTTTGCTGCTGTGCGGAAAAATGGTTTAGTTTTTATAGCCATGAACAATTCCTCAGTCATTAGCAGACAGTCTTCCTGTGTGGGCTCTTATGAAGTCTGTACTGTTCATATCGTCCTACCCAATGTCAGCCATAAGAATATGCCCAGTCATTGCGCCTATGAAAGGACCCATGAATCAGTTTATAGTTGCCCCTCCATCCCCTTATATGAAATGGTACTTTTGAATAAAACTAGCACTGTCATCCATTTTAAGGAGCCAATTCTCTGTGTCAATGTGAGTAGGTGCTAGTCATTAATGGAAACAACATGATTCTCAAAATACTTTTGTCAATGTATCTACAGTATTACACTGTCAAAAAATATTTTGCCTTTTAGTTATCATAACATAAAATGTAGAGTTAGAATAATTGCCCTGGCTTTATCTTGTTGGGATAACTCAATGTGGCAGCGGGGGCGTGGTCGAGCGTCCGTCCGGAGAGAGGGAAGGAGGACCTAGGGAAGCAGGTTTTTCCAGACTCAAGTAAGGCTTTTAATCGGCCACTTCAATGCTTTACAGCTTCACAAACTCAACAGTCTCAGAGGCACATAGGCACTCAAACTTATTAGCTTCATGAACGTAAACACATTAGCTTCACAAACATAAACACATCAGCTTCCACGAGCACTGTAGGGTCGCTTGCCAGACTCTCTCCGCCTCTCTACTGGTGCCGTGGCCGTTTATATGCCGCTCTCCCCATGCTCACTGGAATTAGAGACAGGTGTTAGACAGTCTAGCTCAGGTGTAAGCGCCCTTAACACTTTCCCTCTCTCTGGACGGACGCTCAACCATGCCCCTGCTGCCACACTCAATTTTCCAAGTTTTTAAAGGCTGAACTAGTGATAAGTTATTGAACTTGGAAAATTATATATACAGTTATATACTGTATATCAAGAGAACTACGCACATCATTCTCACATATTCAAATTCACAGCATATATTGAAGCATGAATAAATCATCTAAATTGTGAGTAGTATTTTTTTATTTAAATTATGTAAAATAGTCAACAGGAATGCATATTTTAAAGCCTCTACTCCCTCTAATCCAAACCCAAACATAACCATCAGTGAAGTGAACATGTAATTTTAGAACACAAATACAACCTTTAAATCATGCTCACCATAAGTCATTTTTTATGTGAACATGATTACTTCCTGGTTTCCACCGTAACACATCCAGTGTGTCAGAGTTCCATTGACAATGGTATAAATAATTGCTTGTTTCACACCCACCAAATTAACCAAATTCTGATATCAAATGGACTCAGGAATACACCAAAACCTCCAACAGTGGGAAAGTTAAGTTAAAAGCGACAACGTTTGGCTTGAAAGCTTTTTCTTTGGTCGGACTCATTTCTTTCGGACTAATTTATGACTTATAATTTGTCTATTATTGTGTAAAAGTATTGCTAATTGGTGCTTGTATCTGTAGAAATTACTTTCGGTAAGCAGCTCACATTATTCGGTCAAAAGATGTAAGTTCAGTTTGGTGTTTGTTCATTTTGTGTAGTAAAACCAATGGGAAAAACATAAGTAAACAGGCGCAGTCATTACCCAGCTACAGTGACAAACAGCTGTCGCTAGTACTCACAATGGTACTCACTTTGACACAAACTTGGGTTTGGTCCACGTAATCAAACCAAGTGCCTGAGGTATAAAACTGCTCAGAGGTGCATCTGTCCCTAAATCTGTAAGGCTGTATTCACCCAGTCTAGTCTGCATAATGTATTAGAGCAAAGACAGTCAACCAAACCCTTTGGGGCAGAGATAATCTAACTTCTTGTTTACTCTTTATAAAATGAAAGTGTTTCAAGGGATCTGTCAAGATTCTCTGTGCTGTTCTTACATTGAAAAAGACGAGAGGAACAACAGGGTCAGTCCCCATCCCCCATTACTGGTCAAATGCTCAGGGACTCCACCAAAAGAAGAGGGACCAATCTGTTTCCTTCTCATTTGTAGAATGTGGACTCACGGATGAAATTGAGTATTACATGGGGGATTGAATTTTAATTCAGGTGCTGCATTCTGGGGCTTCAGAACGGCCTTTTCCACCCACTCAACACCCAATCAGTTAAGGGAGAAATAGATTCGTGCAACTGAAATTACTTTGTGTATCCTGCAGTTTTCCCCTCATAACAGAGCAGTGTTGAGGAAGGTACTGTAGCTTCAACCTGGGCTATGCAACAAACTCAATGACAAATCAACACCCAGAGGGGGGTGCTTAAATGAACGGATAAAACATTAAAGAGGGTGCCAATGTTATTGCATGCACTAATGGGTAAATGGGTAACTAACCCTGCTAACTACAGTATATTGAAGCAATTTATTATTATACAACTTTATATATGTATATATATATACACACACAATTTTACAAGCATGTTTTATCTGCCGCAAAAACAAAGACCTCAGGATTACAGCATCAAACGTATAACTATATAACTTTATAGGCTATAAACAAAAATATGGGCTATATTTATATTACATGCATCAATAAATTAATTCATTAATATAAAATAAATAAATGCACACAACTGAGTTATAACAGTAACAAAGAGCAGCATTTAATATTCTCTTAACATTCTTAATATTTAATAAAACTCAATATTTTGCTTTTCTGTACGTGTCCACTGGGCCGTTTTCAGCGAGCTAATATGAAATTGATATGAGAGTCCAGAGGGAGATTGTTGGTTCAGCAGCGGTGTGGAAAAAGTGTTGATAGAGGTCGAAAGCTTCAAAAACTTGAGAAATGCTCAAGATTATGTAAATAAGAATTGGAAAATGCCAGGCTGCAGCCAATCACTTTGAGCTGTTAGCAGTGACGTCTATAATAAGTGCTTTAAAAAGTTTCTGCTGGATTCGGTCCTTAAATAACATCATTATGTTTAATTCAGACTTTAAATGGACTTCAAATGATGATTGCACGCATTCAGTGTGGCAACATTGTGGCTGGGTAAGCAAAAGTGTAATGAATCAACACTGTTTGTATACTTTGGGCATTCAGAAATCAAGCTGGAATCTTTCCAACTTGGCTGTAAATCTGAGTGGACAACTCTATATGAAAAAAGTGATGTGGCGGTTAGTCATGCTAATTAAGCTTGTTAATGTATAGCAACTCTTTTTTAATAGAGCTGAGCTACTTCCATGTTACTTAAGTTATTAGCATCGCTACTTGTTGTTAGCTACTCCACAACACTGCAATAAGAACATGCACAAGTAACAGCATCATATAGCTGTTGTTTGCTTGTGTTTAAATATGGATGATTTACCTGTGAAACTCTCCAGATGACAGGAGAACACAAATACTAGCACTCACGTCACAGTTGTATGCTAAATAGGATTATAACTAGAATATCAGTTTTGCATAACTGTCTGTCATCAGTGCAACACAGTGTTTCTGTGCTATCTGTGACTCGAGGCTACAGGATCAGATGTTTTTCAACATGCCACAGATCCACTGCGCATCTGTCAGACCTAGTAGCATGCTAACCGCTTCTGACACTCTATCACATGCGCCGGAGCAACTCACGCCTTGGGTGACTGACATTAAATGAAGTCAGCAACTTTGAGCTGTGCTGCAGGGCAATGGATAATAACAGCAACATACGGACAACATAAAACAATCCTGATGTTTGTCTTGTGGCGGACATGTCAGAGCAAACATGCTAAAATGCTCTTAGCAGCCATATTCATAATGCCTCCAGGCAACAATTTTCTCCATAGGTGAATTATTAAAAATAACTTTTTTTAAAGACAGATATACTGTGAGTTTGAAATTGCTAATTGATTGTATATGCCTCTGTTGAAGCCAGCAAAACACATTCTCGTTTTTTTTTTCCAAGTGTGTTTAAAAGTGTTGTTTCTTTCTTGATGAAAAACTACACTACTCATTATCCTGAAGAAAACCATTCACCAATCTGAGAGGTGCAAAAACAACAATGACTTTAACTTTTACACAAATCAGGAAAGAACACGTACTTTTTGTCATGTTTCAAACAATGCTATCATATGACATATAAAACTTGTACTATAGGGCTTGACTTGTGAGGTGATACATTTTAAAGTTTGCATTACATAACAAACTACATTTAAAAGCCATAGGGTACGAGGGAACCAGCTGAACAGTCAAAGTAATGTTTTAATTTAAACTTAAACAAAAAGACAAAAAACATAAATGCACACACGGCAAATGAGTGTGGCTCTCTCTTGAACTATCACATCCCCCTGCACTTATCCCTCTCCTCGGCTGATTAGCCCGCCCTCCTCCTCGTCACACATGCAAGTTGACATGTGAGCCGAAAGTGTCACAAAAGCACCACAAAAATAACATGGTTGCTTCAGCAACTGCGTTTTTCATCTCACATTTGCTTCAATGGCACTATCGGTTAGGTTTAGGTTGAAGGTTTAGGGTAGGGAGGTTGGTTTTGTTGATTTAAAACTTGACAAAGCATCAACCTTAAAAACCTAAACTGTTTGGGAGAAAATATAACTCACTTTTAGCGCCATTGAGTGGACATTTCCACTCAGAACTGCCATGATACAAGGAACCATATAACATCATTGTGCAAAATATTTTCATTTGATCAGGCTGGTAACTACACTATTTTGTCAAAATTCACACTGTGGGTTTCTAAGAACATAGTTCTACTCAACTATGCTCAGATTCACCAATTTTCTCAGCTTCAGTGTTGGTGTAGTTACTGCGTTTTTGCTTTGTAGGATACTCTCATATTTAATGTGGCAATTTCTCCCATTATTGTGTATACAAGTGACCCGTCTCATCCCCTTATAATGTTTTTGCTTCAACTTCAGTTAATACACCTTTAGAAATGGTGATCCACTCAACAATGTCACCGATGTACTGCTATCTTCTGTTACACAAGAGGATAAAAGCATTTGGACGACAGGCCTGTCTTTCTCATTGGAGGCCACCACAAATCCCAGAACTCCATGGCAATGCCGTGCCTTTGTTTGGCCAGGAGTGCACTAGTCAGAAGTGGGCAGTGTGTTTTTGTGTGTGTTTAGATGGCTTGTAACTGTGTCTGACCCCTTGCCGGGCCATGGCTAATGCAAGTGTGGGCTAGTGAAAGGGCCGAGGTCATCGGCCAGTGACACATGACCTGCCACGGTTAATTCCAGCCGAACAATAGATCCAGCCTGTCTGTGAGATCATCCCATTACACCTCCATGCCAAATTAATTGTTTGTTTTCATGGGTCGCTCTCAGGATGACCTTACGGTCAACTTGCTTTAATAACATTTGGTGTTAACCTGGGAAAACGTAGGATGCAATCCGCTCCTAAACCTATTTGTTGGTTTGTCAGAGCCTTGATGTTATTCTCCATTTATTCACAAATGGACTTTAAGTGTTTGTTTAGTAAAAAGCAGTCAGTTATTTAAGGTAATATCCTTTTTTACACATAGTACTTGAGATGTGATTGCAAATGCCAGATTGTGCCCAACTATGACTGTAGTTGGAAGTAAAGGGCAGCTAGGAAGCAGTGGAAGCCAATGGAGATAGCACTTTGTGTTTAAATAAAGAGAACGATGACTGCAGAGAGTGCAGTGGTGGCCTGGGAGCTTCGAGAGGGAGATAGAGAGAGTAATACGACTGAGTTTCAGCACCACAGGGCTATCACATTGATACTGCATAACAGTTCTACTGTTACACCGTCCCTTACTGTATTGTATTACAATGGTACAACCCTTCAAAAAGATAAATTATGACTCATACTGTCTACATTTATATACAAAGTAGTAGGAGGTGAGCTGTCTTTTGATTGGTCAACATCAAACTTTTGACTTACGCTTCCAAGGAGTTGTTTGGCCATAATCCAACAGCAAATTTAGATATTTGAGAATCAAATAAAAGGCAATAAAAGCAACATCTGGGTTATGGTTACATTATATAATTGCATTGCATTTGTACAGTATTGGGGAGTATTACAACAGGGGCACTGTACATGACGTAATAAACTCTACCATCAACCCAAAACCCAACCCAGTGGGGGTTAGCCACTTTTAATCAACTCAAGTAAAAATAAAAGTACTATTATTTATTTATTCTTAAAAAAAGTAGAATAGTACTCAAGTACTGTAATGAGAATTTGATTCTGAAGGGTGACGCCCACTGTCGTAATGTGATGTCAATAACCATTACTCTGATAATGAAAAGAAAAATATATCTCTAAAGATTACACTAAAATGACAATGGACACAAACTAATGATTTAATGATTTAAGAGGGTTTATTTGTTTATTTATTTATTGTTTCTGTTTTTAAATGATTTAATTATGCATTAAATGATTTATTAAATAATTTGTATTTATATCAGTGTAAATGTTTGCGTTCAGGTTAAATGCTGTTACCTTAATAGAGATCCTCATTTGTTTTATTCAGGTAAATTGTGCTCTAAATGAAAAAAAATGAATCATATAATCTGATTTATACATTACAATATTCTCAACAGCCTAAATGGCTTCAATGTCATTACCCAGTTTTTATTAGTAGCTTGAAGTGTACAGAGGACCAAATTCCAAACATAAATTAATAATCATATAAATAACCCAATGAATCATTAAATGAAATATATGATGAAATAGTAATATATATATATATATATATATATATATATATATATATATATATATATATATATATATATATAATCATTAAATTTATCATTGAATCACAAAAGAAAAAAAATTTCAAAATTTTTTTGAAAAATTGCTAAAATTGTATATTTTTTGGACATTTATTGATTTTTTTAGTGATTTAATGATTAATTTATTGTGTTTATAGTTTTTAACATTTTAATTGTGTATTTAAATATTTATTAAAATATTTAAATAATTATTTAATTTTGATTAATTTGGCCCTTGCTGCTTATGAACCACAGTTTAAAAACATCTCATCAAACACAGGGGAAAAATAAATAAAATAAAATAAGGGGGAAAACATTTTAAAAAGAAAATGCTTTATGTGCAAATAGTCCCCTGGGTAAACAGTCTGAAATATGGTGTTTGAAATCTCATGATACTATTAATTCTGATGATTAAATCTGCTTTTATCTATTATTGTTTCTACAATTTCAGAGGACAATCAGATATAAAGCTGTAAGAATGAATTTTTTTGTAAGATTTGTATTTTTATTTCTGAAAATGTATTAAGTGCATTGAATCTCTGAAAACAAAATTACAAACAAGCAATCCACAACCATTTGAGAGTTTCTGATATCAAAGAGAGAGATTAGTAAAGATGTTTTTTAAAGACAGTTTTCTTGCATTATAATGTCTTATATTAAACAACATAGATTTGAATTCCTTTTAAAGTAACAAGCCACATCCGGCAGAATGACAAAAGCATATTCTATAAATACAATCATTTCAGCACAGATCAAACTCTTGTGTTCGCTGGGAGGTCAAAGTTGATGCAGCACGTTTGCTGACACTGCGGTCACAAGTGTGCAGCTCTGGCCCTCCAGTAGATGACGAAACAGAAGAATTCAGCTGAAGCATTCGAGGGTCACATCCTGGCCACAACTGGACCCACAGGTTTGGACAGAACCTGTAAGACCTAAAACAAACACTTTCATTAAGAATTTGAGAGTGATGGAGCTGCTATCTCTCACTATCACTCAGGGCTATAGTTGAGACTGCAAACACTACCTGAGAAAGGGGGGATAGTTGTTTGATCATGAAGAGATGCAGACAGAACTATCAAAAACAAGCACAAACTATTATAAAGTCATATACACTCCAGGATCAGAAATCAACAAGGGGTTGACACAAAAATGTCAACAAATGCTCTCAAAGTGCATTCCTGTGAAGAACAAAACAGTTACAGAATTCACTATAGACCCTTTTTAGGATAGTCAAGTATAGAAATTGTATGTTATGTATGTTTGTAATGTAATGCAACTGCATTTAAAAAAGAGACACTATTCAACACAGAGTCCAATGTTTCCAGCTAAAATACATTCTCTCTGGAGTATGTGGAGTAAATGAAAGACCCTGGAATTTTCTCATAATTGGCCATTTTATCATTTTGTTACAGGGAGCTTATTCTGAAGGGCTTCCCAATATGATTTATGAAATACAATTAAGCGTGAATTATTTCACTGGGCTGTGCATGTGTGCTGCACTACATTGAAATTATATGTAAATACAGTTAGGTAATTGGAAAAACAGTGAAGTGCATGTGACCAAAAAGGGAAAATTGACAGTGGATTGTGGCTTTGTCTCCCCCCACCCCCCTCCTAATAAATATTCCAGGGGCTTCCCTTCCATCTGCTCTATTTTTAGCCAGTATCGTCTTCGACAAACAAAAGCACTTATGAAGTTGAACTAATCGCTTATTTAAAATGACCACGTATTTGGTTGGTCAGAAAAGGACTGTTAATTTAAATGTAGATATAAACAGTAATGCTAATATTACACACAAATGATCAGTGACAACAGACTGTAAGAATTCCAAGTAATGACACTTTCAAGTTCTTTTCATTCTTTGATAAGTCGTTTTTGCGAAGGCAAGCCTCACTGGGGTAAGAGATTTTACCCTAAATATAAAACGTTGGTGCACAACTCCTCCGGCACTGATTGTGCTGCAGACATGAATGATAGTGAATCATGTGGTGTGATGGTGAAATGTCTGTTTCAAAGTGATCAGATTTTTGCCTGGTTAAAGGCTATAGTTCACCCAAAAATGTAAATTCTCTCATCATTTACTCACCCTCAAGCCATCCCAGATGGACAGCATTTCATTCTTCAGCGGAACACAAACAAAGATTTTTAGAAGAATATTTCAGTTCTGTAAGTCCATACAATGCATGTGAATGGTGACCAGAACTTTGTAGCTTCATAAATCCCATAAAGGAAACAGAAGTAATCTATATGACTCCAGTGGTTTAATCTATACCTTCAGAAGCGATACGATATGTGTAGGTGAGAAACATATAAATATTAAAGTCCTTTTTTTTTGCTCTATATATCAACTTTCTCTTTTACATATGAAAGTATGTATTCACATCTGAAACTGAAAGTTGAAGTGAAGATTTAGAGTAAAAATGACTTAAATATTCATCTGTTTCTCTCCTTCTGAAGATATGGATTTAAACACTGGAGTCTTATGGATTACTTTTATGTTTCCTTTATGTGATTTTTGATGCTACAAAGGTCTGATCACCATTCACATGCATTGTATGGACCTACAGAGCTGAAATATTCTGCAGAAGAAAGAGAGTCCCACATCTGACATAGCATGAGGGTGAGTTAATGATGAAAGTATTTTCATTTTTGGGTGAACTAATCCTTTAAGGATCAAACAGGTGAAAAATTTGGAAAATTCCATTAGACTTTAGGAGGGACCCGAACCATATCTAGAGACCAGAATATCATAATTGACTTGGGGGTTGGTCAGGACAAACTAGCAACCAGCTAGTAAACACCCAAAACACTAAAATATCAAAGAGATCTGCAGGGGAGCTTTTTTGACTTGGGTCAGTAAGCAACACTATACTGTAGCAACCAGTCAAAACAACTTTGCAACCACAAAGAACACCTAAGCAACTACTTACCAACACCCTAGCAACCACCCAGAATACCTTTGCAACCATAACTGCATAGCAACAATCTAACAATCTCCAAAACAATCTAGGAACCACCTAACAACACCCTAGCAACCACCCAGAATACCTTTGCAACCATAACTGCATAGCAACACACTAAAAACAGTCAAAACACCTTAGCAACTGCATAGCAACAACCTAACAACCTCCTAAAACAATCTAGCAACCACCTTAAAACACCACTAGCAACCACTCAGAACACCTTAGCAACCATTTAGCAAGTCTAAAATATATTTTGCATGGAGTTCTATTTGTGCCATAATTCTGCATGTGCAAGATGATAATTTAGCAGCACAAAAATGTTCTGTGTGCACGAAATCATATTTAAAGCACACAAGATGATATTTTGAGCGCACTAAAAGGTGTTTTGCACATGCATTAACCAGTTTTGCAAAGTAATTTATCTTCTTGCATACATTTATTAATTTAGAGCAAACAAAAATACATTTTATTCTTGAATAAAGTTTTTTTTTATGGGAATTTGCACAGGATTCTGAAATTAATTTTGCATGTGCAAGATCTCACTCGTTCTCTCCTCATACCCACTCTGTATGCACTCATTGCTTTGACTGCTCATTTGTTCAACAGAGTCACAGTGTTAACCAGCCAAAACACTCTAGCAACCACCAAACAACACCATAACAATCAACTCTTAGAACATTGAAGCAACCATTTTACTAGGTCAAAATATCATAGAGACTTGAAGGAAATTTATTTTTATTAAATTTTTTTGCACCTAACAACACCCTAGCAACCACCCAGAACACCTTAGGAACTGTTTAGCAAAATATCATAGAGATCTAAATGCTCTTTTGACTTGGGCTAGTGAGCAACCTGACAGAACATCTATTCACCTAGCAACCCCCTAGCAACCACCTAGAAAAGCCTGACGTCATGGTGGAAAGTTTTCCACAGGCAAACACCACTTACATTTTCTCAAAAAGTCTAGTTGAATGTATAATGATAAAATTATATATAAAACATAATACACAAATATGCATTTTATGAATCAAGATTCATTTTCTCGATGTTAGTCTCTCTTCTTTTCTCAGCCAGGTTATATACACTATACAATTTCTGTCTATTGAAATATTTTACAAAACACTTTCTTGGTGTTTGTGTGCAAACACCTTTACATGCATTCATGCTCTTAGAAGTCTAGTGACAAAGTCTCGTAAACATCCAACAGCCCTTTTAAAAGAGAGCAGGGAGTTATAAACTACAGTGTTGTTCACTTTTCTCTCTCTTTTTCTCTCTTCCTCCTCTAGAAATATAGAGGCAATGCCTTAAGGCTTTCCAGTCCCCATTGTGAGGGCTGTCAGTTCTGTTTGGGCTCATTGTTCTCAGCTAATCAGCCGTGGCAAATGTGGAGCCCTCCAGCTCATTACGTATTCACACTCAGTAGTGACCATGGGATGTTTTTCGGAGGCCCTGCCCCAGCGTGGGCTGATGAATTACCTGCCTAGATGACACCTAGCAAATCCCTTCGGTTGCCGTAGCAGTGCTTTCTGACAAGACTGTCGTGTCATCGTTCATCCCAGTGGTCAAACAACCCCCTCCTTCCCCTACGCCCAATGACCGGCTTGAGTTTCACCATTGCCGTGTCATCTTTCAGCACCTCTGCCCCCTCCACACCCTCTACACTCTGTTTACAAACTCTTGCTAACTACGCCTGCCCTGACGAGCTTATACAAGAGCTGTTGGCAGTAGTGTCCTACATTTGTGCTTCATGTTCCAAGGTAGAATGTGATATCAAGGCTAAAGGATACAGTATTCCTTTGACTTTCTTAAAAGATAAAAGACAATCTTGAGTAAAAGCTCAAAAGTGGCTTATCTAAAGCAGTGGCTCTAAACTTGGTTGGTTGTAACCCAAAAAATGAGTCGCAGATCTGATCTGATAGAGTCATGGACAGCAAACAATAGTCATGTTGCAATCCAATTTATGAACTTATGCAAATAAACCAGCGTTTCCATCCCATGTGTTCAAGAGAGCAAAATAGTCATTTTCAGGAAAAGTGGTTCAAAATGTATAATGTAGCCACTGGGTAGGCCACTGTGGTGCTTTTGTTTAATACAATAAATTACTTCTAGTTCAGAGCACGCAGATGACATGCTCTTACGAATATATGCTTCCAATCAGCAGCAGATGCCTTGTATCGTATCTAGGAACAAAAGTATTCCAGACATTTCTGGGAGATAAATGTAGCCAATGATTTGATGACAGCCTTTGGAAGAATAACCAGAGATCCATTGAGGTGCTGTGCATTGATATTGACAATATTCTCAGAGCTATTATGGTATTCACATGGTTTGTTAAGGCAAAGTCACTTGACTTTTTGATACCTTTATAAATTCTATTGAAATATGTTTCCATCATAGTTTATACACATCTTATTATCGAAGAAAAGAAATAAATATATTGCTTAAACATGCATTTAAGTTTTTTTAAGTAGTAGGGGGTTGCGGCTGCCAGTTGTACGGGTTAACTTGACAATAATTTGAGTTGACTCACCCATCCATTCCTCTAATCCCCTGGATATACTGCACTCATACAGGTGTCCACACAATCCAATTATCACCGCCATGCTTGAGTAGAAAAAATACTAGAAAAAAACAGAGAGAGAAAAAGAGGAGGGGGGGGAATATTCAGGTACAGTCAGTATTCCTGTAAGTGTTCATTCCTGATTTTAAGGCGTGTCTACAGTGGTTTAGAATCTGTTATTGCATATTTACATGCTTGCTGAAATTTATGAATGGATCCTCTGGTAATGGAGTAGCTAATGAGATGTTCTACATTGTCCTTTTTGAGTAAACCGACTTCACTTTGAATGCTACGCTTGTGGCGCACACAATGTTTTGCGTGCAGGTGAAATTGATATTAACTTCCCTTTCGTTTTATTGCTTCATTTCCATTACTGATATGTGATACACTCAGCAAAACACCAAAACAATGGCGGGAACAACAATCGCAGGTGCATTCATTAAATCTGTGATGTGAGCTAAGGAAAATCTTATCCAACCATCTTGCAACTCACAAGTTGTGGAGCTGAGAAAGCGAGAGTGTCCCCCCACTGGTCTGGTCACTAAACTAATAGCAGTGGGCTGATTTTCAAGCATGTAATGTGCTTTCTTTCTCCTCCTGCTGTTGTTGAAGGTGGGGGCATGAGTGTCCTTCCATGTAGGATCCCACTGTTTGCCCCCCTTTAGGGACAAAGACCTAAGATAGAGGATAAACCTCCTGGTACACTCCCCCTTCAAGGGGCATGTTTAGGACTGCGGGAGGAAGTCTGAGAGATTTTCCTGACCTAACACCCATTGACTCCCTCACAAACATGTTGGGCTAAAGTCCTGTCCATGCAGTTGGTTTCACTATGGTAAGACCCACTTGACACATGGAGCCAATCCCACTTCCACAATGGATTCTAAAATACATCTTTCACTTAGAGCAGTGATTTCCAATTTCCGATTTTGGTTTTGCATGAGGACCCAGATTTTAAATTAAAACATGATGGCATGTCATGTAACCTGTTCATGTTGGCATCTGTCAAATTTGGCTTTTCCTAAATGAAAGATTTGCACCAAAATGCTGTAGCATTTGATTGGACAGACAACCTATAATGTCTACAACAAGTTATAGAAGGTGTGTTCCCCTACCTTCTAATAGCTAATAAGACAATTTATTTGGCTATCCCTACTATGACTATTTTTATTTAGCATTGTTTTAACGTGCTGCCCACAACCCAATAGACTTGCAACCCATTTTCACCTAGCGACCGCCTCGGTTCAGAACCACTGTCTGAAAACACCCCCTATGCTCTTTCTTGCGTTCCTCAGTGTCTTAATGATTTGATTCAAGCGTTCGGTTGTAGCTGGAAGCGAAACAGTGCTCTTGTTGACTTTAATTCTGACCTTCTGAAGTTACTCATTTGTCATTAGAGCCTTGTGTGTTTGAATTGTGGTTTACGGTATATCTCTCCCATTCTTATAGCTGTCTCATACTCATATCCCAGTATAGTCCAAAGTAAACCAAAGTGTCATTAATTATTGGAAAACAATGGGATGTATGACCACAGCCACAAAAGTCCTTGGAGATACATAACAAGTTGATAAGCAAACCATGAGTCTTAATTGGTCTGTGCTAAACCATCATGAGCTCATTTAATGACAGCAAATATCCTCATGGGAGTTCCATTTGAGTACCAACAAAAACGGTGTAGCTCTGCAAATATAAACCCACATCTCTACAGATGAGTTTGAGGGTTAGCTGCTCAGCCACAAACGTTGACAATTTGACTTTGACCCAATATTATTATTTTTAATGGTGTTAATAATATATATTTTCATGTCTCAATTGTTTTCCATTGAGGTGCTGTAAAATCAGGACAAAGGCTCAAATATACAGTAATTCAGTTGTCCATGTTGGCGCAGTGTGCGTGACGCAAATGTCGTCATCAGCGCAGTCCTCACTTGGAACAGATTTTCTAGACATTCTGATAGTCCTTGTCTGTGTACATCGTAGGCACATGTGCCTGCCATTGACTGTACTAAAAGTGTATCACAATGCAGCTGTATTTAAGTATGCATCAAACACCTTCGTATTCATTCGCATTCAGGCATGAACATGTTCAGCCAGGCATGATACGATCCAGAATCCACAAAAATTAAGTAAACCCATGCCTATAGAATGGACTGAATGGTCAAGTAACCAATTGTGAGTCACCAAATCACTAAAGTGCAGTTAGCTAACCTTGCTAAGAAATCCGAACAGGGAACTGTTTGTAATCATACATTACCGAAACGTGTTCAAGAAGAAATGCTACTGGAAGCGTTACTTAGAACCTGATGCTTGAAAAGCGGCTATTGTTCCTGGGCAGTATATATCATTGCACAGTGTCAATACTCCACCAGTTTAAAGGGTGAGAAAAAAGAACTTTATAAAGCAACAAGTAGTTAGGAAAGAAAGGAAATAGTTCACATGGACTTGCCACATTCCAAGAAGTTAGTGCTGCCCTTCCACCCCTCCATCAGATGGTAACTGACAGGAAGTTGAGCAACGGTCACAATGGCCCACCATGATCCAGAAAAAGATACCCCAAACTGAGAGGAACCCTCTGCCATCACACAAGAAATGCATTCATGTGTCATTTTAAGAAACATGTCCCTCTTGAACCATCCTTGGAATTAAGTAAACTGTATACAAGAATACAGGATGGAATTAGAGAGCTTCCATTCATCCATTCAACCATGCATCTTGTTTGTGTATCTCTAGAATGCGGGAATTTGGTGTTGAGGAGGCCATTGTAATGGAAGATGTGGGTTGGATATGTGGACGGGAGTCTTTCATCCAAAGCATTTTTATATAGAATAAGTTAAGGGTAAACTAACAGCCCTGATGACCATAAGGTTTGGATAGAGAGTTACTCTTGCCATGTTCAGACCAGGTCAAATTGCTTTGTGATCACCTCTGTTTGATCTTAAAGATGAATCTCACAAACTATGCTATATATATATATATATATATATATATATATATATATATATATATACAGTATATGTACCTATGTATATGTATATCATTTGTATGATAATTTGGTGTTTTTATTATTGCCATTATTTCATAGTTAATAAGCTTGTTCCAACTAAATTTCATAATCATAATTCAGTGGTTGTCAATTTTGTATGTTGACATCTTGTTTGCATTATTCTCAGTGGTTCTTCACATTAGATTATTATTATTGTAATGCAGTGTTGTACTGATTATTTGAGTTAAATCAGGACACTGAAGAAAGAACAACAAATGGTAAATACTTTACAATGAACATGTTCGTTTTTATTTTTGGCATTTCAGTAGTGAGAATGAGATTTGTTTTGAATTAATTGTCATGGAAATAATGTTAATATAAACCTAAAAAGTGTAATTATTTATTGATTTACTTTGACATTGGGGTGAACTACAGTATGTATGTACTATATGTTTTATAATACGCATCCAGTAAAGCATTATGTCAACCCTTGCATTGTTTGTTTCCCAGTTTACTTAACTGGAACTAGTCTAAATGAAGCTATATCAATTTTTGCTGTCCCTCTTGAACACCCTCTTTTTCATTATGTGGTCAAAAGAAAGCCTTGTTTGCCCCCAAAGACAAACCTCTATTGGAATTTGTGTTCAGACTTGATGAATCACAGAGCTCCTCATAAGACAGTTTTGCCTTTTGACAAAGTTTAGGGCCGCGGAGAAAGAGCCGCCTTGTGTGAGACTTCACAGTACAGCTGGCTCTCTTTCC